>NC_087436.1:69256255-69550432 GCF_036321535.1 Camelus dromedarius
TATCCTATTTCTTGAGGGTGTAATGCTCTGAAAATATCCACCAAATCTAGTTTTTCTATTGTAGTATTTAATTTTTCTGTTGCCTTGTTTATTTTCTGTCTGGAAGATCTGTCTAGTGATGTTAATGCAGTGTTAAAATCTCCAACTATGATTGTATTCCCATCAATATCCCCCTTTATCTCTGTTAGTAATTCTTGTATGTACTTAGGTGCTCCTATATTGGGTGCATATATATTAACGAGTGTAATATCCTCATCTTGTATCACTCCTTTAATCATTATAAAATGTCCTTCTTTATCTTTCTTTATGGCCTTTGTTTTAAAGTCTATTTTGCCTGAAATCAGTACTGCAACACCTGCTTTTTTGGCTTTTCCATTTGCATGGAATATCCTTTTCCATCCTTTCACTTTCAATCTATATGTGTCCTTCTCCCTAAAGTGTGTCTCTTGTATGCAGCATATTGAAGGTTCTTGCTTTATTATCCAGTCTGCCACTCTATTCTTTTGACTGGAGCATTTAGTCCATTAATATTTACAGTAATTAATGATAGATGTGTGTTTATTGCCATTTTGAACTTATCTTTGCAGTTGAATTGGTATATCCTCTTTGTTCCTTTCTTCTTCCTATTGTGCTTTGGTAATTTTCCTTTGTATTTTCATGGATTTTATTTAATTTTTGTGACTCCTTTGTAAATTTCTGGCTTGTGGTTACCCTTTTTTGTAAATCTATTAACCCATTACTATAACTGTTTTTATTAAACTGATAGTAACATGCTCTCAAACCCATCCTACTGTTAAAAAAATTTTAAAAAGAAAGAAAAAGATATTCTATATTTCCCTGCCTCCCTCTCCCACTCTCAGTGATTTGTATGTCTTCTTTTATAATTTCATGTTTACTTTATTTGTAATTCATGAGTTAATCACCTTTCCAGTTGTGTGTTTCTCATTTCTGTAGCATCCTGCTGCTTTTCTATTTAGAATAGCCCTTTCAATATTTCTTTTAGCATGGGTTTAGTGTTGCTAAACTCCTGCAGCTTTTTTTTTTGTCTGTGAAACTCTTTATTTCTCCTTCTATCCTAAAGGATAGCCTTGCTGGATAAAGGATCCTAGGCTGCATCTTTTTTTCATTCAGGGCTTTGAGTATATCTTGCCACTCGCTTCTGGCCTGTAATGTTTGTGTAGAGAATCAGCTGAGAGCCTTATGGGGGTTCCCTTGTAACTTACTCTTTGCTTTTCTCTTGCTGCCTTTAGAATCATTTCTTTATCCTTGACTCTGGCCATCTTGATTATGATATGTCTTGGTGTGGGTCTATTTGGGTTCTTCCTGTTTGGGACCCTCTGAGCTTCCTGTACTTGGATATCTGATTCCTTCTTTAAGTTTGGGAAGTTTTCAGTCATGATTTCTTCAAAAACCTTTTCAATCCCCTTTGATCTTTCTTCTCCTTCTGGGACCCCTATTATGCGAAGATTAGGACGCTTTATGTTATCCCATAGGTCCCTTATGCTATTTTCATTATTTTTTACTTGCTTATCTTGTAGTTCTTCTGAATGGGTGCTTTCTATTGCCCTGTCTTCTAGATCACTAATTCGTTCCTCTGCATTATCTAGTCGGCTTTGCACAGCTATTAGATCATTCCTCATCTCTGTCAATGAGTTTACCCATTCTACTTGGCTATTCTTTATAGCTTCAATTTCATTTTTGACATATTTTATATCTCTAAACACTATCTCTTTTAATTCCTTCAGCAATTCGATCACTCCTTTTTTGAAATATTGATCTAGTAGGCTATCGATGTCTATTTCATTGATCTTTCTTTCAGGGGGTTTCTCTTGTTCTTTTAATTGGGAAAGGTTTTTCTGCTTCTTCATCTTGCTCATACCTCTCCGGCACTGTGGTTTATGGAGTATCAGTTGTTTATTTTGGTCCTTAAGGATTTTATCTATCTAATGCCTATTTAGGAATAGAACTTAGGAAAAAAAGAAAAAATAAATAAGAGAGAGAGAGAAAGAATTTTAAAAGAAGGGAGAAAGAGGGTTTGAAAACAGTGTATAATGAATAATAGAAGAGCGAGTTGAAGCAGAGTATTAATCGGGTTGAGACGTCCTTTTAAAACCTTAACAAAAAAAAGGGGGGGGGAGATGAATCGATGTATTTGAAACCTGTGTCTAATCAATAACAGGACATCAAAACCCAAGAGAAATAGAAATGAATTAAGAAGTAAAAATTAAGAGAGTAATAGAAAATAGAACAGGTAAAAACAGATTTAAAAAAAAAAGGGGGAGGGGTGGGTTTGTCCGTGTTCTCCTGGAGTCTGTGTGCTTTTAATGTGAAGTCTTTCTGTCTTGTCTCCTGTTTTGGAAGCTCAGCTTACTGTTTTCAGAGGCCCTCCGTTGGCGCCCTCTTCCGTGCTGCTCCCAGCACCTGTCCGCAAGCAGATCGCGCCTCCTCCTAACACTGGGTCAGGTGCAGCTCTCCTCTGCTGTGGGCGGGTGGGTCGCTGCCCCTCTGGATGCCGCAGTCAGATGTTGCAGACTGGCCGGGTAGGAGCGCGGGTCGTGCCCCGTCCCAGCACCTCGGTCAGGGGCTGTTTTCCTGCCCAAAAGGCGGGGGGCTGCTCTCGCTCTACCTGCGTCGCCGGTAGCTCCGCTGCTCTGTGCGGCTGTGCGCTCTGCCCTGGTCGGCGCTCCGCATGTGGGCTCGGGGAAGACCGAGGGACAGCCCTGTCCCTGCTCCGAGCCAGAACCCAGCTCCTTGTTTGTCTTTGTGGAGCAAGTTCTCTGAGGGACCAGGATGGAGGATCCTATCTGCCCCAGGCTGCAGGCCAGTCTGTCTGGCCTTTGAGGCTGCTAAGCGCTTCGGTGTGGATGCAGGTTTCGCCCCTGCCTCTGCCTGGGTGCTAAGTGCCGGAGGATATGGCGGCTGTGCCTGAGCCCTGCCTCTCTTCCCCCAAAAACTTTCCGTGGGTTTTCAGAGATGGGGGTGTGCACCCTTCCCCCGAGAGCACATCAACCTTGCTGTTTTATGGAGGGCCCAGGTTGTTCTGCCCTGTGCACCCACAGCCACGGCGCGCAGCCCCTTGCGTTCCCCCGGGGCTGCCTCCGTGCAGCCGCCCCCGTCCTCCGCCCGGCTTGTGCAGCCTGGCCCTGCCCGCCGCTGCCGGCCCGCGTCTCAGGCTGGGTGTCGGGGGGACGCTGTGTGCCCGTTTAACTTAGTTCTGTCAGTCAAGGGCTGCTCTGTACAGATCCGAGCCTCGGAGGCTCCCCCTCCGTCCCGCTGGCCTCTCAGTTGGAGAGGGGAGACCCAGCGAGCGAGCGCCAGTCCTCCTTTGCCACTCCCTCCCCGCGGGACCCGTCCCGTGCTGCTTTGCCTTTTGTTCTTTCTTTTTTCCTTTTCTCCTACCAGATTTTTGGCGTCTTTACCTTTTGAAGAGGGCGATGTTCTGTCGGAGTTCCACAGGTGCTCTGGTTGGCTGAGTGGGTCTGTAGATGTGGGTCTTGGTGTATTTGTGGGAGAGGGTGACGTGCGAGTGTCCTTCTACTCTGCCATCTTCTCCGTCTCTCTGTAATTTATTGATTAAAACATCTGATAACACTATGAACTAACTCGAGTTCATAATTTAAATTATAAAAAATCTTAATTAACATCTATTTGATCTATTTGTAGGTTAATACCAACCAGGCACTTCCTCTCTAATATTGACTTTATTATATTTGTTTTCAAGCCTAGCTAGTGAGATCAGGCAACTTAAATGACTGAAATAGAACTGTATCTTATCTAATTTATGTATTACTGGATGATTTATAATGCGCCACTGCAACTAACTTCTGAGAGAGCCTTGTATCCATGTATTATCACAATACAGTGATTTCTGTTCTGTTTTGTGCTATGAACTTCTTTGATCTCAAATAAGATCAGAACAGATGCCGAAGGGAGAAAAAAATGCTGAAGTGCGTTCACAAAGTTTGTGGCAGGGGGAGGGTATAGCTCAGTGGTAGAGGGTGTGTTTAGCATGCATGAGGTCCTAGGTTTAATCCCCAGTACCTCCATTAAAAACAAACAAACAAACCTAATTACCGCCCCCCTCCAAAAAAAAAAAAAAGTAAAAAATAATAACAATTAAAAAAAAAAAAAACAAGAAGGAACTTCGATACTGTCCTACATAGTGGCTGCACAATCTACACTCACACCAACAGTGTAGGAGGATTCCCTTATCTCCACATCCTCTCCAGCATCTATTGCTTGTAGACTTCTTAATGATGGCCATTCTAGCTGGTGTGAGGTGATATCTCATTGTAGTTTTGTTCTGCATTTTTCTTCCAATTAACAATGCTGAGAGAAGGGGCCAAGATGGCAGAGTAGAAGGATGCTCATAACTCACCCTGTCCCACAAATACACCAAAACTCACATCAACGGACCCACCCAGCCAACCAGAGCACCTGCTGAACTCCAACAGAACATCGCCCTCTTCAAAAGACAAAGACGCCACGAATCTGGTAGGATAAAAGGAAAAAAAAAAAAAAAAAGAAGAAAAAGCAAAACAGTTCAGGACAGGTCCTGCGGGGAGGGAGTGGCAAAGGAGGACTAGTGCTCGTCCGCTGGGTCTCCCCTCTCCAACGGAGAGGCCAGTGGGACGGTGGCAGGGAGCCTCCGAGGCTCAGATCTGTACAGAGCACCCCTTGTCCGACAGAACTAAGTTAAACGGGCACAGAGGGTCCCCGCAACACCCAGCCTGAGAAGCGAGCCAGCAGCTGGGGCCGGGACAGGCTGCCCGAGCCGGGCGGAGGACTGGGGCGGCTGTACTGAGGCAGCCCCGGGGGACTGCAGGGTGCTGCGCACCATGGCTGGTAGGGCATATGGAGCAGAACAACCTGGGCCCCCAAAAATTACGAAAAAAAAAAGAGCAAAGCAACACTGCTGGTGTGCCCTGGAGGGAGGGGTGCCATAGCCTTTGTCTTCTCAGACCCGCGACACCATTACTGGCACTTCCTGGGAAAAGAGAGACTGGGGAGAAGAGAGGCAGGGCGCAGCCACAGCTGCCATATCCTCCTGTGTGCAGCGCCTGGGCTGGAGTGGGGCCTAGCCCTGAATCCGCACCTGGGGGCTCTGCAACCTCCTAGGTAGGACTGAGCCTTGTTTACAGCCCGAGGAAGATAGGATCTTTCTGCCCTGGCACCTCAGAGAACTTGCTCCACCAAGACAAACAAGGAGCTGAGTTTTGGCATGGAACAGGGGTGGGGCACTTCTGCTTTCTTCCCTGAGCCCACCTACAGAGTGCTGACCCAAGGCAGAGTGGGCAGCTGAATAGAGCAGGGGAGCGACCTGTGCCAGGAGTGCACAGGTGGCCACCCCCCTTCCTGGCAGGAATGCAGCACCTGACCATGGTGCTGGGAGGGGGCACGATCCGCCCGCCTACCTCGCCCAAGCTCGGCATCTGACTGCAGCATCAGGAGGAGGAGGAGTGACCAGCCCGCCCACCCTGAAGGAGTAAAGCACCTGACCCACTGTTGGGAGGGGGCATGATCTGTTTGCTGACAGGCACTGGGAGCAGCACAGATGAGGGCGCCAATGAAGGGCCTCTGGAAACTGCAAGCTGAGTTCGCGAAAAGGGCGAAGACAGAAAGACCTCTTGATAAAATCATTAAGAGTACAGAGTCTCCAGGAGAACGAATCCCTTTTTTTTTAAATCTTTTTTTCATCTCTTCTATTTTTTATTACCTTTTTAATCTTTACTTTTTAAACAATTGTATATATCTACAGTTCTAATCCTTTTTAAATTTTTCTTTTCAAATCTGTTAATTATTATTATTTTTAAAAATCCACCTCATTTCATTTTTATTTCTCTTGGTATTGACCTTCTGTAATTGATTATACACAGGTCTCAAATATTGCATTTTGATTTTCTTTCTCCTTTTTTAAGGTTTTTAAAAGACATCTCAACTCGAATGCCATTCTGCTTCAAGTTGCTCTTCTATTATTGATTTTACTGTTTTCAAACATTTTTTTCTCCCTTCTTTTAAAGTTCTCTCTCTCTCTCTCTTTTAAGCTTTATTTCTGCATAGGCTTTAGATAAATAAATTAACTCCTTAAGGACCACAATAGATAACTGATACTCCATAAGCCACAGTGCCAGAGAGATATGAGCAATATGAAGAAGTAGAGGAACCACTTCCAATTAAAAGGGCAAGAGAAATCCCCTGAAAGAACAATCAGTGGAATAGACGTTGATGGCCTACTAGATGAAGATTTCAAAAAAGGACTGATCAAAGTACTGAAGGAACTAAAAGAGAGTGTTTAGAGGTATAGAATATGTCAAAAATGAAACTGAAGCTATAAAGAAGAGCCAAGTAGAATTGGTAAATGCATTGGCTGAGATGAGAACAGATCTAAAGGCTGTATAAAGCAGGCTAGATAATGCAGAGGAATGAATAAGTGACCTAGAAGACAGGGCAACAGAAAGCACCCAATCAGAATAGCTGAGAGAAAAACAAATAAGTACAAATGAAAACAATATAAGGGACCTATGGAATAGTATGAAGCATGCCAATCTATGCATAATAGGGGTTCCAGAAGGGGAAGAAAGACCAAAGGGAATTGAAAAGGTATTTGAAATCATGACTGAAAACGTCCCAACCATAAAGAAGAATCAGATATTCAAGTGCAGGAAGCTCAGAGGGTCCCAAACAGAAAGAACACAAACAGACCCACAGCAAGACATATCATAATCAAGATGGCCAGAGTCAAGGATGAAGAAATGATCCTAAAGGCAGCAAGAGAAAAACAAAGAGTGAGTTACAAGGGAACCCCCATAAGGCTCTCGGCTGATTTCTCTACACAAACACTACAGGCCAGAAGGGAGTGGCAAGATATATTCAAAGTCCTGAATGAAAAAAAGATGCAGCCTAGGATACTTTACCCAGCAAGGCTATCCCTTAGAATAGAAGGAGAGATAGAGAATTTCACAGACAAGCAAAAACTAGAAGAGTTTAGCAACACTAAACCCATGCTAAAAGAAATATGGAAAGGTCTACTCTAAATAGAAAAGAAGCAGGATGCTATGGAAAAGAAAAACTGATAACTGGAAAGGTGATACCTACCATGAATTACAAATAGAATAAACACAACATTGTAAAAGAAGACATCTAAATCTTTAACAGTGGAAGAGGGAAGCAAGAAAATATAGAGTATTTTTTTTCATTTTTAAAATTTTTTGTTCTCTGTAGGATGGGTTTGAGCTCGTATTACTGTTTAATACAAACAGTTATAGTAATGGGTTAATAGACTTACAAAAAGGGTGACCACAAGCCAGAAAGTTACAGGTGAGTCACAAAAACTAAATAAAATCCATGATAATACAAAGGAAAATTACCAAACTACAAAAGAAAGAAGAAAGAAACAAAGAGGAAATACCAAATCAACTGCAAAAATAAGTTCAAAATGGCAATAAACACACATCTATCAATAATTACTGTAAATGTTAATGGACTAAGTGCTCCAATCAGAAGACATAGAGTAGCAGACTGGATAATAAAGCAAGAACTTTGAATATGCTGCATACAAGAGACCCACTTTAGGGAGAAGGACACATATAGATTGAGAGTGAAAGGATGGGAAAGGATATTCCATGCAAATGGAAAAGCCAAAAAGGCACATGTAGCAGACAAAATAGACTTTAAAACAAAGGCCATAAAGAAAGATAAAGAAGGACATTTTATAATGATTAAAAGAGTAATACAAGATGAGGATATTCCACTCGTTAATATACATGCACCCAATATAGGAGCACCTAAGTACATAAAACAATTACTAACAGAGATAAAGGGGGAAAGTGATGGGAATACAGTCATAGTCGGAGAGTTTAACACCACATTAACATCACTAGACAGATCTTCCAGACAGAAAGTAAATAAGGCAACAGAGCAATTAAAGAATACAATAGAAAAATTAGAGTTGGTGGATATTTTCAGAGCATTACACCCCTCAAAAATAGGATATACATTCTTTTCAAGAGCACATGGAACATTTTCTAGGATTGATCATGTACTTGGGCACAAAAGAAGCCTCATCAACTTTAAGAAGATAGAAATTATCTCTAGCACCTTTACTGATCACAATGCCTGAAACTAGAAATCAACTACAGAGAAACAAAGGAGAAAAAAAGGAAAGCATGGAGATTAAACAAGACGGTATTAAAAACGTAATAGGTCAATGATGAAATCAAAGTTGAAATTAAAAAAATACCTTGAGACAAATGAAAATGAAAACACAACCACACAAAATTTATGGTATGCAGCAAAGGCAGTGCTAAGAGGGAAGTTTATAAGGAACGATACAGGCTTTCCTCAAAAAAGAACAATCTCAAATAATCTAACCCACCAGCTAAAAGAATTAGACAAAGGGGCAAAAAAGTCCGAAAGGCAGCAGAAGGAATGAAATAATAAAGATCAGGGAGGAAGTAAATAAAATGGAGTTTAAAAAAACAATAAAAAATCAATCAAACCAAAAGCTGGTTTTCAAAAAAGTAAATAAAATGGACATACCTCTGGCCAAACTCACAAAGAAGAAAAAAGAGGGAGCACAAATCAGCAAAATAAGAAATGAAAATGGAGAAATTACAACAAATAACATAGAAATACAGGATATCATACAAGAATATTATGAAAAACTATATGGAACCGAACTGGATAACCTAGAGGAGATGGACAAGTTTCTGGGAACACACAGCCCACCAAGACTGAACCAAGAAGAAACTGACCACTTGAACAAACTGATCACTAGATATGAAATTGAATTAGCAATAAAAACCCTCCCTACAAATAAAAGTCCAGGACTGGACAGCTTCACCAGGGAATTCTACCAAACATACAAGGAAGAACTCATACTAGTCCTTCTCAAACTCTTTCAAAAGATTGAAAAGGAGGGAATACTCCCAAACTCATTCTATGAAGCCACCATCACCCTGACACGAAACCAGGCAAAGACACCACCAAAAAAGAGAATTATAGGCCAATATCACTGATGAACATAGATACAAAAATCCTCACCAAAATATTAGCAAATAGACTCCAACAGCACATGAAATAGATTATACATCATGACCAAGTGGGGTTCATCCCAAGGACACAGGGTGGTTCAATATATGCAAATCCATCAATGTAATACATCACATCAACAAGAGAAAGGACAAAAACCACATGATCATCTCAACAGATGCAGAAAAAGCATTTGATAAAATTCAAACCCATTTATGATAAAATCTCTCACCAAAGTGGGTATAGAGGGAACATATCTCAACATAATAAACCTATATATGACAAACCTACATCCAGCCTAGTACTCAATGGTGAAAAGCTCAAAAGCTTCCCACTAAAATCTGGGACAAGACAAGGCTGCCCACTATCACCACTCCTATACAACATAGTCTTGGAAGTCCTAGCCAGAGCGATCAGGCAAGAGAGAGAAATAAAAGGGATCCAAATTGGAAAAGAAGTGGTAAAAGTGTCATTAAATGCCGATGACATGATACTATGTATAGAAAACCCTAAAAGGTCCACACAAAAACTAGTAGAGCTGATCGAAGAATTCAGCAAGGTAGCAGGTTACAAGATTAAGTTTCAGAAATCAGTTGCATTTCTTTACACTAATGATGAATCAACAGAAAAAGAAAGTAAAGAAACAATCCCCTTAAAAATATCACCCAAAGTAATAAAATACCTAGGAGTAAATCTAACCGAGGAGGTGAAAGACTTATAAGTGGAAAACTATAAAACACTGATTAAGGTAATTAAGGAAGACTTAAAGAAAAAAGGAAAGATATCCCATGCTCCTGAATTGCAAGAATCAATATTGTTAAAATGGTCACATTGCCCAACGCAATCTACAGATTTAATGCAATCTGTCCCAATTTACCCAGGACATATTTCACAGAGCTAGAACAAATCATAATAAAATTTATATGGAATGACAGAAGACCTAGAATTGCCAAAGCATTACTGAAGAAAAAGAAAGAGGCTGGAGGAATCACTCTCCAAGACTTCAGACAATACTATAGAGCTACAGTCACCAAGACAGCATGGTATTGGTACAAAAACAGACATATGGACCAATGGAACAGAATAGAGAGCCCAGAAATGAACCTACAAACTTTTGGTCAACTAATCTTCGACAAAGGAGGCACGAATATGCTATGGAATAAAGACAGTCTCTTTAGCAAATGGTGTTGGGAAAACTGGACAGCATCATGTAAATCAGTGAAGCTAGAACACTCCCTTACACCATATACAAAAATAAACTCAAAATGGATCAAAGAATTAAACATAAGACAAGATAAAATAAACCTTTTTTAGAAGAAAATATAGGCAAAACATTATCTGACATACATCTCAAAGATTTTCTCCTAGGACAGTCTACAAAAGCAATAGAAATAAAAGCAATAATGGGACCTAATTAAACTTACAAGCTTCTGCACCACAAAGGGAACCATAAGCAAAACAAAATGACCACCTATGGAATGGGAGAAAATTTTTGTAAATGATGAAACCCACAAAGGCTTGATCTCCAGAATATATAAGCAGCTTATATGACATAATAAGAAAAAAAAAAACAACACAATCCAAAAATGGGCAGAAGACCTCAACAAGCAATTCTCCAAGGAAGAAATACATATGATCAATAGGCACATGAAAAAATGCTCAGTATCACTAATTATCAGAGGAATGCAAATCAAAATTATGATGAGGTATCACCTCACACCAGTCTGAATGGCCATCCTTCCAAAGTCCACAAATGACAAATGCTGGAGAGGCTGTGGAGAAAAGGGAACCTTCCTACACTGCCGGTGGGGATGCAGTTTGGTGCAGCCACTGTGGAAAATAGTATGTAAATTCCTCAAAAGACTAGGAATAGATTTACCATATGACCCAGTCATCCCACTCCTGGGCATATATCCAGTAGGAACCCTACTTCAAAAAGACACCTGCACCCCAATGTTAATAGCAGCATTATTTACAATAGGCAAGACATGGAAATAGCCTAAATGCCTATCAACAGATAATTGGATAAAGAAGATGTGGTATATTTATACAATGGAACACTATTCAGCCATAAAAACCAACAACATAACACCATTTCCAGCAAGATGGATGTTCCTGGAGAATGTCATTTTAAGTGAAGTAAGTCAAAAAGAGAAAGAAAAATATCATATGAGATTACTCATATGTGGAATCTATAAAAAAAGAACATAAATACAAAACAGACTTGAGGTGAAATCATACCAAACATAGGATGGGCCCTAAATCCAATGACAGATGTCCTTATAAGAGAAAGCATAGGGAGACCTGAGCCAGAGACACAGAAGGCAGCCGTGTGGAGAGGGGCAGAGATTGGAGTGATGCAGCCACAAGCCCAGGACTTCTGGAGGTACCAGGAGCTGGAGAAAGCCAGGAAGGATTATCCCCTATACACTTCCAGGGAGAGTAGCCCTGCAAATATATTGATTTTGTACTTCTGGCCCCCAGAACTATAAGATAATAGATTTCTGTTGTTTTAAGCCAAAAAAAAAAAACAAAACAAAACAGAAACAAACTCATAGACATAGAATACAAACTCGTGGTTGCCAAGGGGGTGGGGGGTGGTAAGTGACACACTGTGAGTTCGAGATTTATAGATACTGAAAGGTATATATAGAATAGATAAAGAAGTTTATACTGTATAGCACAGAGAAATATATTCAAGATCTTGTAGTAGCTGATGGTGAAAAGAATATGAAAACGAATATATGTATATTCATTTATATCTGAAAAATTGTGCTGTACACTAGAAATTGACACAACATTGTAAACTGAGTATAACTCAACAAAAAGAAAAATTTCTTCCTATCTACTGGAGGAAAAATGTAATAAACCACTGACTTACCTAATACTTCACTGCAAAATATATCCCATTTCTTCTTGTTGAAGGTCTGAAATGAGAAGCTAAAATGTAGGTGATACAACATATTTGTCACCCTTTCCATAAATGTCATTTTGTCACTAAGTTCTGATATGATAACAGGTACATAGGAAGGAGGCAATATAAGCCCTCCACAGAGTTTTTTGTATGTTTTGCCAAGGGTAGACCGAAGACTGTAGACACAAGGTAGGTTAAGTAGTTCAGATAGCAGCTCAGCACAAGGAGAAACGGGATCTCCAAGAACAACATCAAATCTGGATTCTTGCACTTTCTTCGTAAGTTTTTTGTTCAACACTGCATCCTCACAGAGCTTTTGAGCAGTATCAGAGTATTCATAAAATGTTTTTTGCATCTTTGAATCATATGCCCATAATGTACTCTTTGGTAACTCATGTGTCCACATCTTGACCCATTTCATATACTACAAATCAAGCTCATTCTTAGTAAAGGATGTAGGATAAACCTCAAGTTTAAGGGCTGATGATTTATTAGGATCTACAAGTATGGAAGCTGAAGATGCGAGCACAGTGACTTCATGTCCCCTCTGAGCAAGTTCATCCAATATTGTCTTTAAATTGATCCAATGACTGTATTCCATTGGCCACACCAACACCTTTCCTCAGGATGCACAGCTGAAATAAAAATACAGCACAAGAACAGAAACCCATGTCTTAGACATCTTGGGAAAATCTAACCCTTCTTCATAAACTCTCTTAACTTCAGTTATAGTTTTCATTTATATCAAGGAAAGAATCTGATAAGTAGTTAATATTAACTGGTACATAGCAAAGTCACAATGACTAATGAGCTAAAGACTGCTTTCAGGAGTGCAACCCTAGTAATCTCTCTGCCAGCTAATCTCCAGCTCAGAGATTTTGGATAGCAAATAAATAAAAGGTTAGATGACCTTATGTCTGTTTGTGCACACAATGAATCCCAGTATCATTGTAAATGCCACTGCTTCTAAACTAAGAGGGAATTACCTTACAAATAGGGATTTTCCAAGTAAGAAAGCAGAATTGTGTCAATACAAATCTATTCTTATTTATTTGAGCATTTCAAATCATTTCTTTCTCTATATTTTCACATCTGTTTTATTAGCTTCATTTCATTTACATTGCCTTGGGTTTTTTTCACTGTAGATACTCCCACTCTTTTTTTTTTTTCTACCTAAACATGGACATGCTTTGAGTATCGCTTTAGTTACTTTCCTTTATCTGAGAATATTACCTCTGAATTATTATCTTTTCATTTCCAGCACTCCTTATGTTACTCTCACTTCTTTAATACTTCTTCAGTATTTACTCTTAGAAAGTATTTATCCTCTAAGTACCTTCTGAACTTTGTTTTCTATATTGCCTTTGTAATCCAGGTAAGTTATAGTTTTAAAAAAAATCTTACCAGGATTTCCCATTAAGTTAGAAGTAGGAAGGGAAAGATGCATGTCATGGGATAGATTTGTTTTCATGTTATCTGTATTCTATTGACTTGAGATGAGAGGAGAATCTACCTTAAAAAGGATTTGGATGTAGATTCTAAGCAGAACATTGCCAGCAGAGTTTCAATATCCTTCAATCTTGGTAATGTCCCATGATAGGTGCTTTAATGTGTTAACCAGATTCTTTTTTTGGGACTGTAGAAACTATTTCCCAGCTCATGAGATTTTCAGTTGACACTCCTTATCTACCATCTTTCTTTGAGGATTGCCTCTGCTAAAAGAGAGAGATCTAGTCTAAAGCAATGTATCTTTCCTGGGCCCATGTCCAATGCCTAGACTTCTCATTTTAATTTTGGTCAACTCTTCAAGGTTATCTTAGCTTCAGAGGTCCCAGTGGTTTGCTTGAGATTTACTCTGAAATTGCATTATTTCTATTTTTTCCACTGTCCAGTTTTGCTTCCTACCCTTCACTTGCACAGTTTGTTTCCATGAACATGCCATAACAATTTTCCTGCAAACTAATCTCCAGCTCTGAATCTGCACATTGAGGGCACTCAATGTTTTATAATCAGTGCCAAGGGTGGAATAAGAGAGAGACACCAAGGTCATATTTTGGAGCTGGATCATTCACCACAGATTGTAATGTGGTCTCTATCACATGGTGAGACACAAATAGCTCTTGAATTGCGATAACGTGAAAGTTTTACTACTTTCAGTGAAGATGAATTGAGAGTACATTGAACGAAAGGTACTAGTAGTTGTGATATATCATATATTTGATAAATAAGGGAATAAATTAAGAAAATGGAAATAGGTGGTTATGTTAGTAGAATTGATGCTTTGGAGAGTATAATGGAAGAGTGTGGGCTATTAACCATCAAATTAAGGCTAAGTTTGAAAGCCAGAGGAACTGCCTTGGTAGCATGTAAAGAAAGCCTCATATCTTGGAGAAGGGCTAAAACAATCTGCATAATTTTTAAAATAAAATATTTCCAATTCTACTTAAATTGCTAACCTAATTGCGGTAGGGATCATTACCTCTATATCATCCAAGCTTTTGATGACAGTACTGAAAAACCCTCAGAGACATGACAGTGCTTGTGATTTATTATGTATTATGGAGCAAGGACCAGACAGTCCCAGTGGATTCCACTTGGCCTTTTGTGAAGATCTCTTGTGGGGTAATTGAAAAGACTCACAGGGCTCCACAAAGAATATTCAACATAATGCTTTTAATAAAATATATATATATAGATCTCGTGGAGCTATAGTAGGAGAAAGAGAGTAAGGTGAACATTGAGGTTCCAAGAGACTTCCAGGCACAGGTCCTCAGGGTCCTCTTTTATTTGCACAGGATACAGTTTGTCTCCAGATATGAAACACCAAGATTTGTATGATGAATTTTAATTATACAAGACAAAAAAGGTTGGTTTTCTTTGCACTCCTCTAGCCATTTAATCAAGCCAACTGATCTCATGGGTTACATCAAGTGTTACAGGCCATCAGTAATCAAACTTGCCTTGGATACTAAAGGGAAGAGGGTTGGAGGAGAGACTTGCACACTTTTAATAGAAAACCATAAATCATTAGTTAGCTGCTCATTCTTATCATGGCCCAGAGTTATAAACAGAATTTTATTTGTCCATGAAGGTAACCATGGTGCTGTCAGCATGCAGGTGAGGTGACCCAAATGGAGATTCTATCAATTACTGAATGTACCTGCATTCTGGGTCAGAGAAGTCACATAAGATGATCCATAATCTTAATGAATCCATTGTAAGAATAACTGAGGGCAAATCTTTACCTATTACTTGACCTTTATGAGCTCTCAGTCTTCTTTTTGTACAATAGTGATGTTTAGTGTCTCCAGAGATTAGTGTCAGTTCAGAGTGATAGTCTGATAACCTCTAGAGATTTAAATATTTCTCTGTTTACAAAAGCAAGCACCTTGGTCAATAGACTCTGGGTAATTTCTTCAGTAAAGAGATCTTGTCTGAATTGTAATTGAAATCAATTTGTGATTTAGGTTGGGGTAAATTTCTGCATCACAAAGGCACTAAATAATAGAGGAGAGATGTTCTAAGAAATGATCAGAAGAAGAACATGGAACATGCAGGTAAGATTGCATTATATTTCGCAGTAAGAAGAAAAAAATGAGTAGCACCTCATACCAAGCTATTATATGGACCCAGGAATGAGGGACAGGTCCATGATCAAGTCCACATTCATAATCCTTCTAGGATGAGCATGATTGGGTAGTGGGGCAATTGTTCTTTAATAATCATTGGCAGATAATACATTTATGACTTCTGGAGGCTCTAAGAGTAGCAACTATTTGGGGAACAGCATCGTTATCATCTGGCCTTGTAAACATATAAAAGTTATGAGTGGATTCACATTTATAATTTTAAAATTCTCCAGAGATATGGCATTGCATTTTGTGAAGATTGAAATGGAAGGTGGCCACTAACTAAAACAGAGGAGATTTCTTCTACCTCTCACACAAATAATATGATACTGTCGTGACACCTGGAAAATGAATTCTCCCTCAGTTCCTAGTAATTATTGATGAAATAGCAGTTATACATCAACAAAGGAAGAAAGACCTAGTTTATTCCAAAATTCTCAATGAGT
This sequence comes from Camelus dromedarius, assembly GCF_036321535.1. Lineage (NCBI taxonomy): Eukaryota > Metazoa > Chordata > Mammalia > Artiodactyla > Camelidae > Camelus > Camelus dromedarius. The sequence continues at coordinate 69,272,275 of NC_087436.1, forward strand.
TTTAGGATCTCCTCTATCATTGCCTGCATGATGAGCTTTTATGTCTGGGAGTCCTGGAAAGGAGACAGGAACTAAATTGAAGCATGTAAATCAGGGCAGAAGTAGTCCAGGACAGTGAGGTGGCTTCCCTACATGGAAGAGTCATGATTTTACCGTCTGACAATTGCTTTAAGGGTGAAAGATAGGTGCTTGCATGTCATAATGTCATTTGGATTGCTGACATCTTATATGAGGGGATTCCATCTGACGGTATGAAAGACTGTCTGGGGGAAATGAATGGTAGGAACTAAGAGTGAAAGATAGGATCTCAGGCTCTTTGGCTAAGTTTAGAGCCAGAATTGAGAACAATGTAAAATCAGAATGGGATTCAGAAAAGAAGAACCTGGGGAGAAAACACAGTTGAGAAGCAGAAGGTAGGTGGCGATTCAGTGTGCATCGCAGAAGTTAAATGTTCTCTGTTCCTTAGGCAGCATATTCTTCTAAGTCTCAACTGTATTACCTTTTAAAATATCATAGTTGGTATTTCCACTAATTTAGGGAGCATAGTAAATCTGAGCCTGCAGGTGAATCATTATTTTTGGTAAAATTTGTAGAACATAATAGAAACCAATACTTCCCTCAGAGTAAAAGGCAAGCAAGTTTAAAAATCAAAGCATGCAATAATATGAATCATTTTTTATTTATAACATGTAGGACTTGATTTGTATTCACATATACATGCATGTACACATGTACAAAATATTTCCACCTACCTATCAGCATTTTCAATTAAGTTGTGATCCAGAAGAAACTTGAGCAGAATTTCAAAATATTGTCACATATGAATTGTAAATAGTTTTAAAATAAAATACTTTAAAATATAATATTTTAACTGACTAGGAAACCCAGAGGTCATAAAACTTCAGAAAAATCTGTTTTTATAAAAACTTAAACTGGAAAATATAACATATTAATGTTTAGCCTCTGCATTCCTAAAATTATTACAAATTGTTAACAATATTTAATATGATCACTCATAAATGATTTAAATAAGTAACATTTGTGTTTAAGAAAGGCTTTGGTCTCTACAAGATAGAATATCCTTACTTATTTGTCAGGGTAGTTCTTCTGAATAAACTCAGAAATGGCTAACAAGGTATACAAACCTTGAGTTTACTTAAACTTACTATGTTACACCATTTTATAATAATGAAGAAGTGAAGGGATATCTTGACTTTAATATAAAATGACTAAAGATTAAACTATGATTTTTAAGATTACTTCAGGAAAAAAACATTATCTTATTACCAAAGTAAGTGATTTAGCACTGTGGTAAATTATTGCTTTGATTACATGATTTAGATCTTAAAACAAATAGCATTAATGCTTACACTTTGAAAACTTTATGCAGTATAATTATTTAATTATAAAACCTCATAAAATTGAGAATATATCTTTTCCCCTATATCTCTTCATAGTTAATTCCCCATCTAAGAATAAGTTTATGATTAACTTGCTATTTTTTGTGCCATTATTACTGTTAAAAAACCTGTAACAGCCCAAATGATTTATATTTGTTCTAAGATAGAGCTGTAATTTTAGGTCTCTCAAGTTTGGGTTATAAATATCAAAGTCTGTAATAATCATTTAACGAACTTGGTTACTAGGTAAGGCCACCAGAGTTAGACTGAACTGAATTCTTTGTAGAAAAGAAAGTAAAAGACATCTTTATTTTTTAAAATACAAATTGTGTTCATGTTACTGTAGATTCTGACAGATTCGAGCTAATAAGAAGCCTAAGTATTTGTGCTTGGTATAGTGATCTCAGTACAGTTTATGAGAGGACCAGGAGAAGTGACGGGGTAAAAGAAAAGTAAGAAATGAAGAAATTCACCGAGTGTGATTAGTTGGAGAGATCACCCCCATAGGAAAGAGCATTTCTGAGAAATGCGTTTCCTCCCAGCTCTATCTAAGTAGTTTGTTTCTTCTTTACAAATATTTATATTGTAAGTAAAATTGGAGTAGGAGAGAATCAAGTAGATTTTTAGTTACTTTAAAAGGGTAGGTGCTCCACCACACCATCAGTCACGCTAACTTATGAAAATCAGCTAGTCTGAAGCTACAAAGTATTACAACACACATGAAGTACTGTCACTTTTAGTATCCAAATGAAGGGAAATCTTTAAATCAAAGACAAAAAAGAGTGTTTTTTATCTGAGGGGACACAGTCTGATGTGTCAGATGAAAATAAATTGATGGCATCAAGTGTGCTTTACGGCAGAGGAGAAACCCTGACAGCCTCCTGATCTTCCTGACCTGAAGGGAAGCTCTGGCTGGAGTGTGCTCTGCACTACTCTTGCCTGGTTCCTTTAGAGAACATGCAAGAACTATAACACACTGGGCACAGGATGATGTTATGTATTTAGAAAATCTTCAATATGATTAATACTGAGATTAGAATTAATCACTATGTTCCCAAGGCCTCAAAGAGCATCTCAATTAGTTCAGCTGAAAGTAGTGAATAAAATAAAGCACTGAGTCTTAATTAGCGACATCCATGTGTTTATTTGTTTATCTTCTCTTTTCAACGAATAGATTATTTTAAACATTAGTGCTAAATCATGTGGCACATTTTCGTGTTGTCTTTGACAGTTGACTTGATAAGCTGAGGAATGGACAAGAACCCAGAAGAGCAGGAGAGGAATCTGTTCAAATCAGTAGCTGGATTAATTCGGATGGACCCTACCAAGGTTTCCAGTCAAATCATTAATAAAAAACCCTACTCTCTCTTTTTCTTCTTTGTAGTTTTACCAAACTTCAGGCAACAAAACAGACAACATTTTGTGATGACGAACACAGCAGTTGCCACACAGGCCAACAGGAACCCAATCACATCCAGAGAGTGGTTCTGGTACCAGGTGAGGTCGTGGAGGGCTGGTCGCAGGTGCTTGGCTCCTTTGTGGCGCATGACAAACTCTATCCAGAAGACTGCTCGGTCCAGGGGCTTTACAGGCTGATCGTGGTGGATTCTTGATAACTTCATAGCGTTCTCTTTATAGCTGAGGATTGAATATATAGATAGCAACTTGAAAAATTCATTGAGGACATGACACACCTAAAATTATGTTATATATTAAAGAATCAAAAAGAAAGACTATGTGTAAATATGTATGCATAATGAATACAACGTTGTAAATCAACTATACTTTAATTAAAAAGTATATTACATAATTACACAATAAATTATGTCATAAGTGACATTACCCAGAGCACTGAAAACATAAGAAAATTTCTTTCATCTTGAGATATTTCAATATAATAGTCTATCAACTGGAATTGGTTGGATGTTTCAAAGTGTAATTAACAATTGGAGTAGGGGAAAAAAGAATTTCTATTGGAAATAGCATTTTAAAAATTCAGAATAGGAATGTAGACTACGTAATTGATAAAACAGCATTTTGCTTTCATTTGCAGAGGGTGGTATTGTGAACATGATAGTGACAGGAAGCAGTACTGAGGGCAGGTCTATGAGAGAGGAACCCTTCCCCCACCCCTCCACCTTCCCCAGGTTTGGTCTGGAGTGTTGGTGTTAACAAGAAGCTAGTATTCAACAGCATCAGGTAATGGTTTCCATCCGTGATCTTCATGGCCCTGACATTTCAGATGAAAACAGAAAATTTAATGTCACCCTATGGGCAAGAAGTAGGGCTCTAGAGTGAGTAGATGCTGGAATCTTTGCTTCAGGCTACAGAGGGATGCAAGCGCCAGTGGTGAGATGGGAAATGGCAAGAGCCAGAACACAAACCCTCTACCTTCTGTCAAGGGACAAAAGAACAGGCCAGTGTTTTGTTTTGAGGTTTTGGATGGCTGACCTAAATGAAGCATTTCCTTGGATTTGTGAAGGAGGTGAAGTTAGCAGGTGATTCTTCCACACTCAAGTGCCATGATCATTTAAATTAAAAATCATTAAATTGCAGAAAATGGTGAAACAGCATGTAGAAAGTTCTGAGGAGAATTGTGATCCAAAAAAACAAAAATCTTATACAAAGCCCTGTTGCCCTTTGGTTTAAGAAAAATAAGGCAGGGCTTTGTTAATACACAAGAATTTAAGGAATAAGTACGTCTGCCTATATCTCAGGGATCAAGGAAACAACAGCAACAGAAGCTCCAAAAATAGAAATAAAGTATTTGTCAGATGAAAAATTAGTACCAACAAAACCTGACAGGTACAGAAAGACTGTACTAAAACAAACAGTGCATCATTAAATCCGTATAAATACAAAAGTAGGGCTAAAATGTATTGGGAAGTGTGATCATAGACAATGTTGTATGTTGTAAGCCTTGATAATGTTATAATGATTATACATCAAGCAATAATTGAGCTGTGATATAGAAGAGAGAAATGGAAAGTTGAGAAGTAGCTTCCTAGAGAAAAGTCATTCAGTATTAGCCAAAATTGGAAATAGTTTAAAAATAATTATTTTAGTCTCTAATGTCAATATTTATTCATAGATGTCTATGAAATTTTTAGTAAGAATTTATCTGATATTAAAAGAAGTATTTATCCAAAGCCTGGAAAGTATTATCATTTTGATATAGTTTCTTTTTTTCCTCCAAGATTATATTTATTAGATTTATTTGAAATACAATAACAGAAATGTAACCATTCCATATTGAGAATTTATTTATTTTTGATCACAGCTCATCGCCATGTTGTACAAAGTTCCCCAGAACTTGTTCATTTTATTACTGAAAGTTTGACCCTTTGACCAATATTTCTCTACTCCCTGAACCCCTAGTCCCTGGTAAACACCACTCTACTTTCTGTTTCTATGCATTCGCCCCTTTAGATTATACATAAAAGTGACACACAGTATCTGTCTTTCTTTGTCTGACTTGCTTAGCATAATGCCATGTTGTCACAAATGGCAGGATTTCCCTCATTCCTATAGCTGAATGATATTCCTTGATAAACATACACCACATCTTCTTTACGTATTCATCCATAGACAGACAGGCTATTTTCATATCTTAGTTATTGTGAATAAAGCTGCAGTGATCATGTGAGTGCAGATATCTCCTTCATATTCTATTTTCATTTCCTTGAGTCATAATGCCAGTAGTGGGATTGCTGGGTAATGTAGTAGTTCTATTTTTAATGTTTTGGGGAACGTGCATACTGTTTTCCATAGTGTCTGCAGCAATTTCTATTCCCATCAGCAGTGCCCTAGAATTCCCTTTCTTCACAGACGCACCACCCTGGATATACCTAGTGTTTTGATGCTGGCCTATCTGACAGGTGTGAGGTGATGTCTCACTGTGGTTTTGATTTGCTTTTCCTGATGCTTGGTGATGTCAGGCCCCCTTTCATGTACTTGTGGGCCATTTGTATGTCTTTGGGAAAATATCTATTCAGTAACTCTGGTCTTTTGAGAACATTCTTTTGGCTTAGAGTTAAATGAGTTTTTTTATATTTTGTGTATGAAGTGCTGATCAGATATGACGTTTGAAAATATTTTCTCTCATTTTGTAGGTTGCCTTTCATTTTTTAGAGAATTTTATTTTCTGTGCAGAAGTGGTAAGTGTGATGTAGACTCATTTGTTGATTTCCACTTTTGTTCTTTGTGCTGTTGCTGTCATTTCCAAAATATTGTTGCAAAGACCCTTATTCAAGGAGCCTTTTTCTCTGTTTCCTTCTAGGGCTTTTTATGGTTTCAGGTCTTCTGTTTAAGTCTTTAGTTCATTTCCAGTTAATTTTGGTAAGTGATGTCAGATAGGGGCCCAAATTCATTCTCCTTTATGTGATTATCCAGTTTCCCCAGCACCAGTCATCTGTCAATGGACATTTAGGTTGCTTCTATGTCTTGGCTATTGTCAATAGTGCTGCTATAAACGTCAGGGTGCATGTATCTTTTCAAATTAGAGTTTCCTCCAGGTATATACCTAGGAGTGGAATTGCTGGATCATATGGTAAGTCTATTTATAGTGTTTTAAGGAATCTCCATAGAATTTTCCATAGTGACTTCACCAAATGCATTCCCACCAATAGTGTAGAATGGTTCCCTTTTCTTCACACCCTCTCCAACATTTATAAATTGATTAATTATACATAATCAGCAGTACATAGTTAATATCAAATATGATTGTCTTGTACTTAAATTCTATGAAGGAATTTTGTCATGTACTGTCCCTGAGCAGTAGATTGTAACTTCAAAGAAATATTAAACTTATTTAAAGAAATTAAGCTATTGTTACAGAGACACAATCTTTTCTTATTATTGATAGTTTTTTCTTTTCAAAACAGAAAAATATCATATGATATCACTTATATGTGGAATCAAAAAATGGCAAAACTGAACATATTTTCAAAACAGAAAGAAACTCACAGACATAGAAAACAAACTTATGGTTACCAGGGGGATGATGAGAAGGGGACCAATTGGGAGTTTGGGATTTGAAGTCACTAATGGCTATAAACAGATAGAGAAACAGCAAGGTTGTACTGTATAGCACAGTGAACTATATTCAATATCTTATAATACCCTATAATAAAAAAGACTATGAAAAGGAATATATATATATGTATACACATAACTGAACCACTATTGTGTACACCAAAAACTAGAAAACATTGTAAACCAACTATACTTAATAGAAAAATTTAAAAAGTAATTAATTGAATTGAATGAAACAGTTCACTCCTATTAAAAAACAGGATGACTCTCAGAAAAGAATATATTGTATACTCACGAAGGGTTGTTAATAACCTCCTTCAAAGCATGAAGCAGATCAGAACTTGTCATTGTGGGCAAGTCTACTTCAACAGCTGCCCCTTTGGCTTTTACACGAGCAACATTATCATGCTGATCACCAAACATGGGAATTCCCACCATAGGCACCCCATGGTAAATAGCTTCATAGACCCCATTGGTTCCACTGTGAGTGATAAAAGCTCTGGTTTGGGGATGGCCTAAAAAGAAAAAGAAAATCATTATTCTGTGTTGTATGTGTTTCAGAAACAAAAAAACATGACCGCTGTATACGTCACCAATTCAATTAGGCAGCATTTCCTATGCAATTCTGTGCCCTGTGGCTTTGTATATATTCCTATAGGCTCCAAAGAAAGTGGCAGCTAATGATTCCAGGCTGAGCAGCAATGAATGATTCTAGCAATTAAGTCATTCCACAAAACCCTGAAGGTTTGTGCAGAGGGAACTGATGGGGAGCAGTTGCCATGGACAAGTTGTTGGGAAAATACATCAATCAAAAGGAATGAAGGGATTTCAGAAAACAAATGCTTGTGTGGATGGGGAAGAGGAGCTGAGATGTGCAGAGTTTCAATGTGAGAATGTGGGCATAACAGGCTAGAAAGGTAGACTAGGGCAAGATCCTGAGGTACTGTAAGAACATGGGATTTTGCACATGATGTTACATTAGTATGGAACCATGAATAATATCGCAGATGGTGAACGGAATTGTCAGGTTTTTTTTTTTCACAAATTTATAGTGGGGAGGAGAGAAAAGAGGTGGGAGGGAATGGATAGAGAGATTCAGGAGGCAGCTGAAATACTCTGCAAAATTTCGTGAGAGACTGTTCGAAAGGGACATTCATTGATTCTGAGGAGGGAGGTTGTATCATCAATGGGGAATTATAAATTCCACATTTATGTCAGACCTTGAGAAAAATTCTGTTCACAACCAAACCCTAGTCAGATTTCTCTGAACTCTCTTCCCCACTGGGTCCTGATATGGAGCTTCTTTGTTTATCTCTGCTTTGCCCAGTTTAGTAAGAATCCTACGAAGCCAGTTTAGCTAGACTCCACCATCCTTGATGTCCAGTCACCCTTTATAGCTGTTGCGTCATTCTTCACAATCCCTCAGATGATGTTTGACCACCCTAGCTTGCCATTGGCAAGAATCAGATTAGGTCAGTTTTGCCGGAGCCCCCTTTGTCCCTGATGTCTCCTCTTAGTAACTTTCCACCCAGTGGTACCCAATTTTGCTCTTTGGCTATAAATTTCCCAATTTTCCTGTTTGTATTCAGAGTTGAGTCCAATCTCTCTGTCTCACTGTCAAAGTCCACTGCAGTAGGATGTAAACTTAACATGATGGTTTTGAATAAACTGTGTCTTCCAGTCTTTAACAAGTGTCTGGAAGATTTTTCCTTAACAAGCCCCAGAAGAAAGGTGATGAAGATGTTAAGGGTGGTTTTTTGGTTGTTTTTTTTTTTTTTTTTCGCTTATTTTGAATTCAAATTTGTTGAATTTTTTTTTTTAACTGAGGAATCATTTAGCTTATCCCTCATTGAACTCTGTGCAAATTTCTCCTCTGTGGTCTTACCAAGAAGATCATTTTGCGGAATCCATTCATACAGCCGGGTATTGGCTCCGAGTGTATCTGGTTTCTTTCCTGTGTATCTCCACAGAACCTGTTAAGATACATGCCTTTACTCAATTAGAAGACTTTTAGAATCACATCCTGTCAGAAGGAGGCAGTTAACTTAGAATTAATCTAGTTCGATGTCACCAGGTTATAGATGAGAAACTGAGGCCCTAAGTGATTAAGTAATGAATGTTTCTAAACCATGGACGCTACAATCATGTTTTCAAATGCTTGGAATAATCCTAATAGATCGGCTATCAACATGAGATGGATTCTAATTTAGTAGAGGAAGGCAATCTGTATCTGAGACAACTACATATTGGTGTCGCTAGGCCATTGTGGTAGAGGAGATTTTTGAAAGAATGTTTTCAGAGGCAAAAGGGAGGGATGTTACCTACCTCACTAAGAAAGTGTTAGTGCTTTGACCTTTGTAATACATTGGCAGTAACACAGAAGCAAGCATTGCCTTTCTATCTTTGTAAGTATTGTAAGTTTAGAATTTGGTGGCGTTCAATAGATCAACAATGTTGTATAACCATTAGCACTATCTATATCCCAAATGTCTTCTTCATCTGAAGCATAAACTCTGCCATTTAGCAAAAACGTCCTGTTCCCTGCCCTCCCTAGTCTGGTAACCTCTATTCTTCCCGTCTCCATGAACTTGACCGCTCTAGGTACCACATATACTGGAAGCATACAGTAATTGTCCTTTTCTGATTTAGCATTATTTCACTTAGCATTGTCTTCAAGGTTCATGCATGTGTAACATATCAAAATCACCTTTCTTTTTTAGGTGGAAAAATATCCCATTGTGTGTATATATAACACTTCCTTTATCCATTCAGTTTTTGATTGTAGATAATGTTGCTGTGACCATCGGTGTACAAGCATCTGTTGAGGCCCTGATTTCAGTCCCTTTGACAGATAGCCAGGATTAGAGTTATTGGGTCATATGAGAGCTCTATGTTTAACTCTGTGGGGGACCACGGACATGTTTTCCAGAGCAGATACCTCACTGTGCACCCTTACCAGCAATGCGTGAGGCCGCACGTCTCCACATTCTCACCAGTACTTGATAGTTTCCATTTTTTGATAATAGCTATTCTAATGAGTGAAGCAGTATCTCTTTGTGCTTTTGATTTGCATGTCCCTAATGATGAATGATGCTGGACACCTTTTCATGTACTTTTTGACCATTTGTATGCCTCCTCTGGAGAAAAGTCTGTTCAAGTACTTTCCCATTTTTCAACTGGTTTTTTTTGTTGTTGTTGTTGTTGAGTTGTAGGAGTTCTTTATAAACTGTGCACATTCATTCTTTATCATAACCACGATTTGCAAATATTTTCTCCCAATCTGTACATTGTATTTCACTTTCTTGATAGTATCTTTTGATGCAAAATTTCTCTTCCTTTGATGTAATTCAATTTATTTATTTTTTTCTTTTCTTACTTGTGCTTTTTTGTGTCATACTTATTGAAATCATAGCAAAATCCAAAGTGATGAAGTTTTCCTTTAGGGATATTTTGTAAAAGTGTTACTGTTTTAATTCTAAAGTTTCACTCTCTGAACTACCTTGAGTTTATTTTTGTATGTGGTATAAGATACATGTCGAGTTTCCTTCTTTATCATGTAGATATCAAGATTTTCTTGGCTAGTCTTTCCTTTTTTTTCTCATAAATGGTTTCTCTGTAAATTGTTGCTATTTTGGTGCCTGAGGGAAGAGGTGAGCTGAGGGTCTTCCTTCTGTGCCATCTTGGCAACATTTCTTTCATATCCTCTCAAATCAATCAAACGAGGACACTTCTTCACATCATACACAAAAATAAACTCAAAATGGCTTAATGGCAAATATCAAGTATGATACCAGAAAACTCCCAGAAGAGAATGTAAGCAAAACATTCTCTGACATAAATCATATCAATACTTTCTTAGATCTGTCTTCCAAGGCAATAGAAATAAAAGCAATAATAATCAAATGAGACGTCATCAACTGTGTAAGCATTTGCACAGCAAAGGAAACCATAAGGAAAACAAAAGGACAAACTAGGAGTGGGAGAAACTACTTGCAAATGACATGACCGACAAAGACTTAACTTCCAAAATACACAAGTAGTTCATAAAACTAAAAACAGAAAAACAAACAAACACAAAAAATCTCAAAAAATAGACAGAAGATCTAAATGGACATTCATTCAAAGAAAACATGTACATGGCCAAAAGTCACACTAAAAGATGCTCAAGATCGAGAAATGCAAATCAGAACCACAATGAGGTATCACCTCACATAGATCAAAATGGCCATCATTGGAAAATCTACAAATAATTGCTGGAGAAGGTGTGGGGAAAAGGGAACCCTCCTACGCTGTTGGATGGAATGACAATTAGTGCAGCCATTATACAGAATGGTATAGATGTTCCCTAAAAAACAAAATAGAGTCATCATATGATCTAAAAATTCCACTGTTGGGCATACATCTGTAGAAGACAAAAATTCTATTTCGAAAACACACATGCACCCCGTTGGTCATCGCAGCACTATTTATAGTAGCCAAGACATGGAAGCAACCTAAGAGTCCATTAACAGACGAAAGGATAAAGAAGATATGGTGTGAATATATACACAATAGAATACAACTCAGCCATGAATAGAATGAAATGATTCCATTTGCAGCAGTATGGATGGACCTAGAGATTGTCACAGAGGGTTAAGTAAGTCAGACAGATAAAGGCAAATACTACATATCAATTATATTTGAAAAAATTTTTAAATTATGTAAATGAACTTATTTATAAAACAGAGGTGGACTTATAGATGTAGAAAACAAACTTCTGGTTACCAAATTGGAAGGCGAATGGGAGAGATAAATTGGGAGTGTGGGTTTAACAGATGCAGACTGCCACATGTAAAACAGATGAATAACCAGGATTTACTCTATAGTACAGGGAACCGTGTATTCAATATTTTGCAGTAAAGAAGAATTGGAAAAGATTATAGATATATACATATGTATGTATAACTGAATCACTTTGCTGTATACCTGAAACTAGCACACTATTATAAATCTACTGTAATAAAAATAATTCCCTGTAAGCCCTAGTTTCTCTGCATCTCTTCTTTGGTTTGTATTTGCATTCATTTAAAAATATTTTTGAATGCTCTTGTGATTTATCTTTGGACCGATTTATTGCTAACTTCAAAGTGAACAGAAACTCTGCTCCTGTATATCGCCATTTCCCTTTCTGTTATTGACGTGTACATACTTATACACTGTGTTCCTAGTTACATGAATTAATAATTTTTATGCATCTTCTTTTAAATGACTGAGAAAATTAAAATAAATCAGAATTATAACCAAAATTACAATAATAGTAGCTTTTATGGTTGCTTTTGTTTTTACCTTTACTGCAGATCTTTATTTCATCGTATGATTTTTTATTAATGTCCAGCAGCCTTTCATTTCAACCAGAAAGGGTCTCTTTTGCATTTTTACAGGAAAAGTCTAGTGCTATTCACACCCTTCGTCTTTTGTTCATCAAGCAGTGTCTTCATTTCTACCTCATTGTTGAAGGAAATTTTGCCTGATAAAACTCTCAGTTAACAATTTTGTCTTTAAGACTTTGAATTTATCAACCCACTGCCTTCTGGCCTCCAAGGTTTCTAATGAGAATTGGCTGATTATTTTACTGAAGTTAACTTTCATGTGATGATTTTCTTCTTTCTGGCTCCTTTCAAGCTTTTCTCATTGTCTTTGTCATTCAGCAGCTTGATTCGAATATGTCTTTGTGTAGCTCTCTTTGAATTTATCCCACCTGTAGTTCACTAAGCTTCTTGGATTTATGTCTTTCATTAAAAGCAGTATATTTTGAGACATTATTGCTTTAAATATCTTTTCTGCCCATTTCTGTCTCTCTGGGACTCCCAGCATGTGTCTGCTCATGCACAGGATGGTGTCCCACAAGTCCCTTAGGCTTTGCTCATTTAGCTGCATTTGTTTCTCTTTCTGTTCTTTGAATTTGCTAATTTCAGTTACTCTGTTTTCATTTTGCTGGTTCTTTTGCTCGCTCTTGTCTGATTTGGAACCCCTGAGGTAAAATTTTCATTTTAATTCTTGAAATTTTTAGCTGTAGAATTTCTTCTTGACTCTTTTAAAAGAATTTATTTCTCTTTATCAATATTTTATATCTTATCTATATCTTTTGTTCTCTTTATAACTGTCTCCCTGTGGTTCTTTGTGAATTTTTAAGACAGTGCTATTAAAATCTTTTTCTGGTAATTCCAAAATCCACGCTCCTTCACTAATTGTTTCTGTCTATTTTGTTCCTTTGATTGGACCATCTTTTCACCTATGTATGCCTTGTGATATTTTTTTTCACCTATGTATGCCTTGTGATATTTGCTGAGAACTGTACATTTGAGGTTTTTATAAAGTTCTAACTCCAGAAATCAGAATTTCCCCTTCTTAATTTTTTTTTTTATATTGTTGAAGGGTTTCTCTTTGCCAGGAATCAGTCTGAGGTAAAAGCTTTAGGTTTTCACAAGTCTTTTGTCAGCCTATGGTTTTCCCTGGACATACACATAGCTTTCTAAATTTCACTGTATGTGAAGTTTTAAAAAAATGGCCCCATTGGTGATTGTCTGACTCCCAGAGAAAAAAAGAAAAAAAAATAGTGCTCATCCTTTAAAATCCCTGGAAACTTCTGCTAATCGAAGTTGAAACAACTGTGGCCAACTTCTGTGCCTACATGCCAGTGAACAAAGCATCAGTCATCAATCAGAATGCAGAACCAAAATCTGGAGATTAAGGTCATTATTTCCCAGCATAGCTCCAGCAAATCACACCAGGAATAAAACATGTTGGCTGTCATGGGACTGGGTGAGGTAGACTTAGAACTTGCTGCTATGCTAAATGGTTGAATTTGTTTTAAAAAATTAACCACAAATTACTAGTCAGTCTCTCCACCGAAAAATTCAAGTGCTCACATAGAGTCCATATTTCCATCATAGTTACTTCAGACAATTTCTTGGTGCTTCTGAATCTACCTTGATGTGACCCTTAAGCACTGTATTTTAATACAGTTGAAAATTTAATATTTTTCTGAAGATGCCATTTAGATGAGATGTTTAAATGGATATTGCTTCCACAAAATGATTTTTGAAAGTAATTTGGTTATGTGCACAAGACTTGTCATGATGTTTTGGAACTTAAAATTGCATATAAAGTTAGCTATTTTATCTAAAGCTACAAGGTAAAAAGTGTCCCTGGCAAATTAGGAACACCATCACTCAGTTATAACCTAGGATGCTATCAATTAAAAAAATGCATAGTTTGTGGGAATGCCATAGAGTGAACTGCCATTAATCTTTTACAGTATTACTAAAATCTTTAACTGTTTACATAGAAGCATCACATTTAGGAGTATTCCTGGAATCTAAGCTGTCAGTTCCAGGTCCCAAACAATTAATTAAAAGGAGATGTACTCCGAGGCAGCCTGTGAATCAATGGTATAATTTTGAGTGTCTCTTCCTGTATTCTCTGACATGTTAGTTGTACCTTGTGTATATGCCACAGATTTAAAAAACAAATAACACAAAAAGAGGTTAGATTTCATGGAAACCTTAAAACCTAGGCAAACAGCTGACCTATTGTTTAAGATCGAGAGTGACTTAGTTTTATCCCATTACATAAAGAAAATACGGCAATATGTTTTCCTGTCAGTAATGCCACATTTAAAGCAAGTAGCATAAAATATCTTCTTGTAACATTTAATATTTTTTCTTTACACTTTAGTTAAATTGATGCTAATATCAGTAGCTTTTCTTACATTTTTAAAGTGCACATTTAAGGAGATCCTCATAGATTTTAAAACAGCTGCTCTTCCAAAAATAACTTTATCTGACCTTCTGTGGAATCTGGGCAAGGGCTGATGCAATCATCTTGGCCTTTTCTTCCGTGAGGTTTCTGATCATTGACCCCAGAGTAAACACCACAACTCCATCTTCTCCAGAGCTTTGGACAAACTCTTCTAAGTCCTGTGAAGAAAACAATCTTTGTAATATGAAAGTTAACACTTACAAGAATAAGATAGTCACACACTTTTCTCAATGTGTCTGAATTATTAGAAAGTTTCTGCTTTTTCATATGTTAACCATTTCAGAGTATGAAACATATGGCCTGAAATCCTTGGTTATTAGGCAAATTAAGAATAATTTAATTGTAAAACATGGGGGGAGATAGTCAATATATTGTAATAACTGCAAATGGAAAGCAACCTTTAAAAATTATATGAGATAAAAGATTTTAAAAATAATTTAAGCTGGAGGCTCCCTACTAGTATGTTCTAGACATTTCTGAGGTGTGTTTGTATCTCTGTTTACAAATCATTGACTACATGTTATCATTTGCCATGTGTTGAGCTCTTTATATGTGTCATTACACTCAGATATATGGTGATCTTAAGATATATGTATACATTTGCAGATGGGAAAGCTACCTCAGAGAGGTAAAATAATTTGTTGAAGGCTATAAAGCAGTAGCTGGCAGAGTCAGGTTTCTATTTAAGCTTGTTGTTTGTAAAGTGAATGACTATATTAGATACTGTCTATTGCCTTCCAACAGCCTCTCCACAAATCTCCAGATGAAGAATATCTGATTTCTGCTTCATGTTAAATAGTCCTGGTGCTTCATTTCATATTTAGCCTTGGGTGATAATAAGATTATCATTCTTTCTTCTGCTGAATCCTGGTCAGAATAATGACATCCTTTTGGTACAATTTACTTTGTTCTGTTTTCTGAATTTCAATTTGTTTTTAATTTGGCCACATTTATACATTAGATAAGTTTCCACAAACACATTTAGGATTGAGGAAGCCATATAATTTCTGACCAGGTAATTGATGCAGGAATTCCTCTAATGCATACTTTGCAAATGACAGTAATAGTATAGAAAAATTAGGCTTGGAATCCAAAATAAAAATAGCATATTTAATCTTCCTGAAGTAAAAAGAAATCTTTTCATCCTATGTTTAGTTCCTAACTAAGCTAAGTCAACCAAATAAGATAAGGAAAACATGCATGAGGTTTGAAATTGAAGACAGGGAAGAGATTTATTTTAAGCATTTGACTCACATGATTATGGAGGCCAGCAAGTTTAACATCTACAGAATAGGCCATCAGACTGAAGACTCAAGGAGCAGTCCCTGTTATAGGTCAAGTCTGAAGGCCCTCTTGGCAGAACTCTTTTTCACATGGGAGAGTTCAGTCTTTTCTATTCAGTTCTTCAACTCATTGGATGAGGCTCACCCACAAATGCAGAGCAGTTTACTTTACTCAAGGTCCACATATTTAATGTTAATGTCAGCCAAATACACCCTCACAGAAACTTCCAGAGTGATGTTTGGCTAAATAGCTGGGTCCCAGGCCCAGGGAAGCTGACACATAAAATTAACCATATACTATTCTGATAGATGGATTGATTTAACATGGAAATTTATTTTCAATGACAGCAGAGTATTCTTGAGATACTGGGAAATATTTTAACATTTCTGCAGAATGTACATGTTCATAAAGACTTAATGAAGTATGAAAAAGGAAAGGAAATATGGGGACTACTTCAACCAGATAATAACACATAATACAAAAGGAAGGCTCCTGACCTGCTGATTGCAGTCTACTGGTGTAAGAGAGTCATGACCGCTAATTCCTGAGCATGTGTTTTCAGCTGGCAGATCAAATACTATCAATAACAAACTGGAAATCATTTCAGCAGGTAAGTTCTCAAACAGGCAAAATCAGCACATTCAAGTACCTTCGGTAGGGGCTTCGCAGGCTTGCAGTGCAGTCCTCCAACAAATTCAACATTAGGTAAGTATGGTTGAGGAAATTCAAAATCCCAGTAAGTTCGAATCAACCACATTTCAGCTTTCCCCATAGTCTCACATAATGTGGTAGGTTTTCCTGAATAAAAATGAAGGATGATAGAGAGGAAACAAGCTGACATGTTATAAGGGAACTGTTTCACCATCTACTTTTCTAAGAGAAATCTTTGAAGATACTGGCCCTATGTTATCTCTGTGAAATCCATTGACCTTTTCCCCAAGAGTACAAATAGTGAGATTATCAATAACCAAAGACCAATTTAAGCATGGAACAAAGCCAAAAGCCCGCCGCTTCATCTCTGCCAACAGAGTCTTCTGCTTGAGCTAAGCCTGAGCCCCACTCCACGCTCAGCAAGGACACCTGCTCCGAGCCAGGAACAAGAAACTCAGGCAGTGATCCTCAAACTTCTATGGTCGGGTCTCCTCCTCTTCTTGAGAACCCTCTTCTCCAATTTTTTGCATCCTTGTTGCCCCAAGAACCTCTGGTTTCTTAAAAAAAACAACTTTTTACTGTATCCATCTTTTCCCCTAGTGTTTTCCAGTGTGCTGTCACAACTCATTACATCATATCGGGAATGAATTATTAAAAGGAAATTTTTTTAAGTGATTTTCTCCTTTGCCATACAAAATGGAAGTTCCTGTTGGACAAGCCTTTTGTCCTCTTTGGGGAAGATATAGCAATGTTTAATAAGCTGGTGGTGAAATATTTAGTATTTTGACACATTTAGCTGACTAACAGTAAAAAGGGGGTCTCTTTCAACTGAATGGCAACGAAGTGACTATTAACAGCTTAAGAACTGAAAGTAGTGACTGAGAAGTAAATCACTTCTCTTTGTTTGGAGTCCGAGCTGCATTTCTGCATTCTATTCAATTACTGTGGTGTAAGGAACCTTATCCAGGGTTTTGGCGTCCTTTTGAAATACATACTCAGTATCACTAATATGAAGACACTGTAGCTTTATGTTGTCCCATCACATGGCTTTTTGAATATTCTCCTTGATGTTCTGAGTGTGCTTAAGTTCTGATTAGCAAATGTGAGGGATTTTGAACTGACCACTACAATCTATCTGTGTAAGAGATCACAAGCAAATCTCAGTAATTTAAGTGTTTGATTCTGATAATGAGAACGGAATTCAAAATCCAGTTTCATACTCAGTGCTTGTCCCATTTCAGTGGCTTATTGGTGTAGCCTTGGGTATAATCTTCTTCCCTTTGTGTGATGCTTCACTCTCACACCATCTTTTTGACAGGTTTATTAAGATAGAATTTACATATTGTATAATTCTTCCTTTTAAATATACAACTGAGTAGTTTTTAGTATATTCATAAGGTTGTGAAACCATCTCCACTACTATATTTTACAAATTGTTATTACTCCTGAAAGAGAGCCCGTATCCATTGGTAGTCATTCTCCCTTTCTTCCTTTTCTGAGCCCCTGACAACCACTGATCTACTTCTTTCTTTATTTGACTATTCCAGAAAATCTCATTTCATTTAATGTAAATGAAAGTATACACTGCGTGGTCTTTTGTGCTGCCTTCTTCCCCTTAGCATAGTGTTTTCAAGGTTCATCCCTGTGGTAGTGTGTATCAGTACTTCCTTACTTTTTATTGCTGAGTAATACTTTTGTTTGGCTATACTTCATTTTGTTTATCCACTCATCATTGATGACCATTTGGGTTGTTTCCATATTTGGATACTGTGGATAATGCTCTACGAGCAATCATGTATATGTTTTGTGTTGACACATGTTTATTTCCCTTGGTTACAAACCTAGGAGTAGAAATTGAGGAACATATGGTTCCTTCACTTTGTTTCATAACAATATCTTTTTGTTGTTAAATCTGCACTCCTATATTAGTACTATGTTGTGTTTAATGGATTGAAATGAAGACAATATATTTTGAGAGGTAAAAAATAATGTTTGATATGCATGACATGATTGTGAAAAGATATCTCAAAGTTGGAAAGGCATTTCACAAATTTTGAAAGGACATGCCACTTTTGATGTTATGTTGGGGCATTTCTTGAGGAATGAATGATTTGAAGATTAGTTACATATATAGAAAATTGTGCATATATATGACTTTGTCACTTATTATCATTTTATTGTGGATTTTTGAGTTCAGATAGTTTGAATTTGAATGTGAACTTGTATGTTTCTGTCTGGTAGAAATGAGCATCCCCCCAAAATATGTCTTTATTGCACTATGGGATTTTTACCATTTTGGGGTCTAACCTAGCACTATTACTCTAATATTCCTCTTTCCCTCAAAATGATCTTAAATAGTTCCTCAAAATACGTTTTGAAAGAGGTGCTGTCTTACTGGTTTCCTCCTCAATTATTTCAACATATCTATGACATGGTTCAATTAATAATTGTATAAGTTATGACTTATATATTTAGAATTTGAAACACACTTTAAATAGATTTTATAATAAAGATCCTAAATTCTGAATAGCAAAATAACAATCTGTACCTTACAGCATTTTTAAATGTATGATGAGAGTAAAGAAAGTATTTTTCCTATTTACAAAGTCTTTATTCTTCTTTCTCAGATTGATATACTGCTACCCTCCAAATATTCTTAAGTAAAAACAGCTATGAAATATTTAGAGACTATGATCACTGTGTCCTACCAGTAATGCTTCATTATGAAAGAGGTTTCACCACTGAGTACCAAACTGCTGGAATCAGAAATAAACAAATAACCTTGATTCAGCTGTAGATCAGTCACTGTTTGATGTATGACTCAGTAATGTCACCACGAGTAGATTTTAAATTATCTATTCTCAGTTTTGCCATTTGCAGTTTGGATTCTGAACATGGGTGACTGGTGACTGATGGGTACAGCAGCTTTTGTGCACATTTTCTTTAGGGTCAAGTTTAGAGAAATAAACACATTCTTCTCTCACAGAATGCCTAGGAAATGTTTCAAAGCAATTTGTCAACCTTGATTATGACACATGCCGTTCTGAACATAAGGCATATTCCTGGGCAGCATTCTTTAGAGGCACTCATAGTGTTTGTGAGTTGTTGAAAAAATAATTTTGCAGAGGGAATTTAGAACAGATATCTCAAAAAACAAAGAGGGAAATGGCTATATATAACAATAGTTCACAAGTACAAACAAATTTAAAAAATTTTAGGAATGAACACAATTTTTAGGAATGATAGATTATTAGACATATACTCTGTTAAAATTAGTAAGAAGGAAAATAATTGAAAAATTCATACGTAACTGCAAAAGACCCCAAATATCCAGTCATCCTGAGATAGAAGAAGAAACCTGGAGGCATCACACTTACTGATTTCAAGCAGTATTATAAAGTTATACTAATCCAGGTCTTTTTTGCGGTGTGGGGGGGATTATTACATTTATTTATTTATTTTTCAGAGTTACTGGGATTGAAGTGGGACCTCGTGCATGCTAAGCATGCACTCTACCACTGAACTATACCTTGGAGCTATACTAATCCAAACCATATGGGACAGGCATGAAAACAGACACACGGAAAAGCAGAACAGAATGAAGAGCCCAGAAATAAACCCATGCATATTTGGTCAACTAATATTTCACCAGAAGGCCAAAAAATATTCCAAGGAGGAAGACAGTTTTTAAAAAAGTTCTTGCTGAAAAAGTTAGATATTCACATGCAAAAGAATGAAGCTAGACCTTGATCTTACTCCACTATAAAAGTACTCTTAAATGAATGACAGACTTAAATGTAAGACCTAAAACCATAAAATTCCTAGCAGAAAACACAGGGGATGTATTTCTTGACATGGGCCTTGACAGAGATTTTTAAAAGTATGAAAGTTAATGCATAAACAACAATGTTAAAAATAAACAAATGGGACTACTTGAAACTGAAAAGCTTCTGCACAGCAAAAGAAATGATCGACATAATGAGAAGGCAACCTATGAAGTGGGAGAACATATTTGCAAACCCTATGTCTGACTAGGTGTTGCCACCTGAAATACATAAGGAACTCACCTAAATCAATAGCACGAAACCAAGCAATTCAATAAAAAAAATTATCAAAGGACCTGAATAGACATTTTTCCAAAGAAAATATTCAAATGGCAACAAATACATGAAAAGATGCTCAACATTGCTAGTCATCAAGGAAATGCAAATTGAAATCAAAATGAGGTATCACCTTTCACCTGTTAGGATGGCTATTATCAAAAAAAAACAAACAAACAAACAAACAAACTGAGAGACAACAAATGGTAGCGAGGATGTGGAGAAAAAGGAGCCGTGTGCACTGTCAATGGGAAGGTACATGGTGCAGGACTATGGAAAACAATATGGAAATAAAAGTACCATATGATCCAGCAATTCCACTTCTAGGTATATACCTGAAGGAAAGGTTATCCCTGCATCCGCATGTTCACTGCAGCATTATTTACGACAGCCCAAACTGGAAACAATCTCAGTGTTTATGGATAGGTAAGTGAATAAAGAAAATATGGTTATTATACAACGAGCTGTCTCAATATGGACGGAGATTGGGGAAATTATGTTAAGTGAAGTAAGTCAGAAAGGAAAAGTTATAACTTATATGTAGAATCTGAAGAGAAACAAATCAAAAAAGAAAGTGGACTCATAGAAACAGAGAACCGATTGGTGGTCACCAGATATTGGGGTTGGAAATTGTGCATAATAGGTAGGAGAGGGTGGACAAATTGTACAGATTTTCTGTTCTAAAATAAGTAAAGCAGGAGATGTAATGTCCAGCATGGTGACTAGAGTTAATCACATTGCACTATGTATTTGACAGGTACTAACAGTAGATCTTAAAAGTGCTATCTCAGGATAAAAAATTTTGTAGCTCTTTGTAGTGGTGGATGTTATCTAGTGTTACTGTGGTGATTATTTCATGATACATACCAATAAAAAATCATTATGTTGTATACCTGTGTTGAAACAATATGATTTTAAGTCAGGAGAAGAAAAATTTTACTAAAATTTTCTTTGCCATTTGAATCACTACACTGTTGTCTCCCTTTCACTGTACATTGTGCATCTGCATTATACATTAACCAGATCCCCTCGGAAGACACAGGAAAACTTACTCACCAAAAAAAAACAATTTTGTACTGATGCTAGCAATGTAACACCTTTAAAGATAACATTACTCCCTTAATCCCTTAGGGGTTACAATGACCCACTACATGGCCTTTTGGACTTAACTGTCAATACATTGCTTTGATGTATAAAACTTTTTGTGGTATAATCCATTGTCTCAAAAACTTATATAACTGTGCTGTGGCTTCTAATGGGCAGAACATTCCTTAGAGCTTCTCGACAAACTCTCTCCAGGATTATAATCCTCAGGTTGATGGCAATAAATTTTTCATTTCTTTTGTAGGGTGACTATTGAATAATTTTTTGTCAATATCTGAAAATAATACAATGTTACATATGCTAAGCGTATTTTTTAAAAACTAACTAAATAATGTAAGCAGGGTCCTGCTTCCTCAGAGGTAACTAGTCTCTTAGGCAAAATTTCCTCAACAAAATTATATAAAAAAATTTAATTAAAAAAATTAATTATGCAAAAGGGACAAAGAAGAGTAAATAGAGTTGGTAAAATAGAAAAAAATCTTTGTGCTTAGGGTCACAGCTAGTTGACCTCTAATGTAATTTTGCATAGAAAAACAAGAAAACAATGAGTTAAGTTAAAAATCTAGAAACATGGTCCTTTTGAGAAAAATCTTCCTTTTCTTGCCTTTTCAAAGAAGAGCAGATGAAACTTAGGTACATTTATTTGTTTTCTAGTTTCATGTTTACCCCATGCCAAGTCCAGCAACCAATCAACCAAGCCTTGATAGGAGGCAAAAAGAAAGTCTGAGAAAAAGCAAGTTAATTAGAAAGAAAACAGAGTGTATAAAAGTAAACAAGAGAGTAGTCCAAACTTATAGAAATAAAAGACATTGTCATATTTGGTTTCTCCAGTTACTCTAAAAATCTTATTAGTATCAAGCAAGACCTATGAATATAGAGAATATTTTCTTCTCTGATATGGTGCCAGTACTCAATTATGGAAAAATACAATAAGAAAAGATTACTATTTTTTCCACTCAAAATAGTTTAGGTACAAGAACTAGGGTCCTCCCTAAAAATCCCTTTTGTCAGTTTTCATACAGTCAGACAAATATTTACATTTAATATATGAAATAAGAATCCTTATTACATGCAAATTTCTCTTACCTAAAACCTTGCTGTAATATGCATCCCATTCCGGAAATACATAGTAAGAATACAGCATATCAATTAGTGTGTACAATAACCAATTCTCCAGCCTCTGTACAAAAGTCATGTTGTCTGTCAGTCTTGATGTACTTCCAGGAACGTAGGAAGAAGGCATCGGAAGCCCAGCACACCATCTCTCAATGACATTCCCATAGGAAAACCGGAAAGAGTATATAAATGGAATATTGAGGAGCTCAGCCACTAACTCCCCACAAAAGCTTAAAGGGTCAGCCAAGCAGATATCAAACTTAGCTGCCTGTAGTCTGCTGAGTAAATCCTTATCTGTGATAGCACTGTCACATATTCTTTTCATTGTTCTAAAAAAACTTTGGCCTATTTTTGTCAGTTTTATATGCATTTCCCACCAGGAGAGATTTGGCAGTTCAAAAGAAGCTGAATAGAGAGCTGTGTCGAGTTCTTCCCTGAGAGTTTCTTTAGTTACTGGAAGTTGGAGGATCTCCACATTAAAAGGAATCTTGGTATGATCAAGCAGGAGACTTGGTGAAGGTACCAGGACAGTTATCTCGTGCCCACGATGGCGGAGTTCTTCCAGAATCACATTTAAATTAATCCAGTGACTGAAATCCATGGGCCATACAAGTACTTTCCCAGTCCTTCCAGAGTCAAAGAAACCCAGATGCAGCATGAAAAGGACACAGAAGCCTTTCACAGTCTTCATGATTAACTCTTGCTGAAAGCAAATCTGAGCTTAAACCAAGTGCATGACTCACAGTACAAAGACATTTCCTTGTTCTAAGCAATCAGTTTATACTAGGTTGGGCTGAACTTTGAAGTGTGTACTTTGTATTATGGATTAAAATGAATCGAAACTACTTTGATGGAGAAAAGAAAGGTTGAGAAGATCAATATCCTGAGTTATGAAAGAAATACTCAGAATGAGAATTTCAAAACTTTTTTTGGAGGATATAAAAATAAAGAGCCACACAGCTACAGGTGGCAAGAATATACACTGGAAAAAAGATAAACTCTTCCACACGTGGTGTTGAGAAATCTGGGCAGCTGCATGTAAATCGATGAAGCTGGAATATTCCCTCAAGCCACACACACTGGAGTAAAAAGTTCGTGGGATCAGGAGAAGGCTCACAAGCACAAGCACTTCAGGCTCTGCTCTAGGGAAAGCAATGGGGGGACCCCAAAACTCAGATCAGCAATGCAGACTCAATAGAAGGTATTTAATCTGGGGATATTCCTGGAGGATTTCTTCTTCTCAAGTGAGAAGAAGAAACATGGAGGAGGTGTATCCAAGAAACACCTGAGGAAGTCTCAGAATGTCTAGTCAGACTGATGGGTGGAAGTATTTGTGTCTCAAAGCCAGTCAGTAAAGACTGGACTTGGTGACTGATTCCTTAAATGCAAATTCCAACACAAGCCTATGAAGAACATGAGAAATCAAGGAAGTACAACACCACCAAGGGAGCACAAGGATTTTCCAGCAAACAACTACAAAGAAATACAGATGTATAAGTTGCCTGAAAAGAATTTTAAATAATGTTTTTAGGAAGCTGAGGAAGCTATGGGAAAACAGAGGCAAGGAAATGCAGTTCAATGAAAAGACATCACTACTGACCTGATTGAAATAGGAGACTGAATACAGAAATAAGAAAAATTAAAAGTAAAGTGGGAAAAATCATTAAAAAAAGATGGTTAGCTTAATTAAGAACAACAAGAAGAAACAAGGAAACAAACCTGCCATAAATCTTGGAGCTAAGGAATCTGCTGAATGAAATGAAAAATGAATACAGGGCCTCAGAAGCAGACTCAATCAAGCAGAGTAAAGAATCTGTGAACACAAAGACAGGTCATTTGAAGTTATACAGTTAGAGGAGAGGAAAAAAAAAACTAGAAAAGTGTGAAGTAAACTTATGGGTATCATAGGATAACTTAAAGTTGAGAATAGTTGCACTGTGGGCTTCATAGAAGGAGTAGAAGGGAAGCAAGGTACAGAAATCTTATTTAAGAAATAATACCTAAAATATTGGGTAATATCTTATATCAGTGATTCTTCTTTATAAGTTTTATTTTGAACCACGGAGGAGATAAAGAACTATGACCTTCAGTCAATGAATTCATCCATTATCAGTATTACTCCAACAGTATTATTAAGTGTACTTTGGTCTGGTTTTTAATCATTTTGCATGTTAGTAGGAAGAAATATACAAAGTGCTTCAGTTATTATTTAATTTATAGAAGTCTGGAAAAATAAGAGGATGTACATTTTCTGAGATATGAGTTCAGTTAGTCACTAAACTTCTACATTACAAAAATCCCTTTCTTGTTATAAAGACTCCTCAGTTTCTGCTGTAATTTGTCCACTAAAGTAAGTTCCAAGTTGACTGAACTGCTTAGGAATTGAGGGATTGACTCCAGTTCTGGCTATGATGGTATAACTGGGGCCAAAATAATTCTCTGCCATAAGCAACTAAAAAGTTCACCAAATTAGTTAAAAAAATTGGCCAAATTATATGTAACAGTTTTCTTCAGATATTGAACAGTAGGCATCACAGAAACTTGAGAACTAAGAGAAGGGAAGCTTATGAGGTGAACCTTAGACTCTCTAGCTTTAAGACTCTAGCCACTTTCGAGGTTTCCTTGTAAGGACCAGGATCTCTAGCAGAAACTGTGGGTACCACGGATTGACGTAAAAGAAGGTCGGGTCTAAGGATGCTTGATATCTGGA
Source organism: Camelus dromedarius (assembly GCF_036321535.1). Lineage (NCBI taxonomy): Eukaryota > Metazoa > Chordata > Mammalia > Artiodactyla > Camelidae > Camelus > Camelus dromedarius. The sequence continues at coordinate 69,297,474 of NC_087436.1, forward strand.
ATAAGAATTGCATACATTGGGAATTCAAAATGTCCCACCATGTCTTCTACTGAACAATTAAGCTGCTCATTTAAGAGTTCAGGTTGACATGCTGAAGTTAGTTTTCACTCATGGTGTTCAAATATTTTGATTTTATACCACTTTAAAAAATGTCAGCCTTATGAACTGTTTAAATTACTAAAATCCCAGTTAGGTAAACAGAATGTGACCTTTTTGCAGAGTTCATGAGATAATAAGATAAAGTCATTCCCAGGATATGTGTCTACTACTGTTAGGGTAAATGCCTGTGTGAAAGAGAGACAATTAGGATCCTGGCCCCAAGCGTCCAGTTGGTATACTCATGCAGTAGTGCCATATCAGAAACTCAGTGTTTAATTCCACTCCCAGCAGATGTGACCCTCTCAGCACTCATCTGGGGTGTAGTTAGGGGAACCTTGGTCCATAGGAGCCCATACACTGAGTCCCATGCATAGCTTTATTCTCTGCCACCAAAGACACCCCAATAAATTGCTCTAGGGGCTGGCACTGCTTGGATGATTATGGAGGGTGCCTGATGTTACCTGGCTGAGTACTTTTGCCTACCTTCTTGCTTACTGTCTAGTCTGTGATGGATGTTCTATGGTGGGAATTAACATGGTGTCCCATGGTTGAGCCCTCCATCTCTTATAGGGTTCCATAGCATGTCAGTTGTTTTTCCAGATAGAGGTTAATTCTTCATTCCAGATGATATTGCCTTGCTGTGTTGTGTTTCTGCCATTCAGCTTGGCATAGATGCCACACAGTGCCTTCTCTCACTGCTGATGTGTGAAATACTAAAACATCTCCATAATATTATAACCCATCACAGCCTGGGGCTACTGTGGAGTTCTTTCCCAGTCAGGTCCCTCTCAAAGCTGGCAGTCTTTTGAGTTACGTAGCACATTTGTCCCAGAATGGAATATATATTCTTCCCCCAATTCTTGAAAGACTTAAAAATCACTGTTTCTTTTTCCTTGTAAAAAAAAAAAAAAAAAAAAAAAAAAAAACCGTAAAATGCAAAAATCTATTCTCCTTTGGAAGTAATGGCCTCAAATACACCTGACCACTGGATCTCAATTAATTTTATTGGTCTGGCAGATCACACTTGAATATTCATAGGGTTATCTTACACTTTGTAAGGCACGTGTATCACACTCAGGTTTCCAACATATTAAACAATAGTGTATCCTGTTTGATTTGCAAAATGTCATCAATACAATCAGTCAGTACAATTTTCTGAAGGATATCCAGGTAATTTAAATCTCGTGGGTTATAGTTCATGGAAAGAGAAGAAAGTTTTATAGTACAGTCCTGATGTAAAAGAGGAAATGTGTGCTGTTTGTTCCAAGTGAAAAAGAATCATTTCTAAACGTCTTTTCTAGTAGGGATGGTGAAGAACACGCCCATCTAAGCAGTGGCCTCACTCTGTACTGAAGATGTCTGAGTCTTCCCTAGCAGAGATACCACATCTGGCACAGAGGATGAGATTGGAGTGTTGTCTTGGATGAATTTGCACAAGTGTGCTATCAATTTGAAGAAAATGTTGGTTTTGTATTGGCCAGATATATTGGAGTTGATCATTCTGCCTCCTTGAAACATTTAATAACTTTCATTTCCACCATCCCCAGAAACATGATGTGATTTTATGTTTCTGTTTTGGCTGGGGTCAGGAGGGTGGTGAGAGGAAGTTGTTCCAAGAGTGGATGGGTTTGAATAGCGGACCCCCAAATATGTCTAAGTGCTAACCCCAGATCCTATGACATTGACCTTAAATGGAAAGATTTTGCAATGTGCACGCATACCTTGTTTTATTGTGCTTTGCTTTATTCTGCTTCACAGATACCGCATGTTTTACAAACTGAAAGTTTGTGGCAACCTGACTAGAGGAAGTCTATCAGCACCACTTTTCAAATAGTATTTGCTCACTTTGTGTCTCTGTTACATTTGGCTAATTCTTGAGATATTTCAAGCTTTTTCTTTGTTATATGTGTTATGGTGATCTGGGATCATTAATGTTTGACATTACTATTGTAATTATTTGAGGGCACTGCAAAACCTCCGTCATATTAGATGGCTGATAATTGTTAAATATTATGTGTTATCATTGCTCCATCAAGGGCTATTCCCCTGTTTCTCTCCATTTCCTCAGGGCAACCTGTTCCCTGAGATCAAAAATATTGAAATCAGTCCCATTAATAACCATCAATGGCCTATAAGTTTTCAAGTGAAAGTAAGAGTTGCAAGTCTCTCATTTTAAACCAAAACCTAGAAATAATGAAGCTTAGTGAGTAAGGCATGTGGAAAGCTGAGACAGGCCAAAAGCAAGGCTTGTTGCAACAAAGTAAGAATTTTTTTTGCAAAGGAGAAATTTTGGAAGGAAATTAAAAGTGCTACTCTAGTGAACACAGAAAGGATAAGAAACTAAACCTTATTGCTGATACGATGAAAGTATTTTGTGGTCTAGATGGAAGGTCAAAACATCCATGACATTCCATTAAGCCAGAGCCTAGTCCAGAGTGAGGCCTTAACTCCTTTCAATTCTATGAATGCTGAGAGAGGTGATGAAGCTGCAGAAGTAAATTTTGAGACTAGCAGAGTTTGATTAATAGGTTTTAAAGAATCAAGCTGTCTTCATAACATGAAAGTTCAAGATGAAGCAGAAAGTGCTGGTGGAGAAGCTGCAGCAAGTTATCCAGAAGGTTTAGCGAAGATAACTCATGAAGGTGTCTGTAATCAACAACAGATTTTCAATGCAGGTGAAACAGCCCTCTGTTGGAAGAAGATGCCATCGGGGATTTTCATAGCTAAAGGGGAGATGTCAATGTCTGGCTCAAAAGTTCAGAGGACAGGCTGACTCTCCTTTAGGGGTTAATGCAGCTGGTGACTTGAAATTGAAGCCAATGCTCATTTCTCAAGGCTCAAATCCTAGAGGCCTTAAGAATTATGCTAAATCTACTCTGTCAGAGCTCTATAAGTGGGACAACAAAACCTAGATGACACAGCAAATCTGCCTACAACATGGATATTGAATATTTTCAGCCCACTGTTGAGACCTGCTGCTCATTAAAAAAAAAAGTTTATTTCAAATATACTGCTTCTAGGTAATGTACGTGGTCACTCAAGAGCTGTAATGGAGAGGTCTAATGAGGTTAATGTTGTTTTCATGCGTGCTACCCCAACATCCATTCCATAGCTTAGGGACCAAAAGCAATTTCAATTTTCAAGTCTTATCATTTAAGGCATACTTTTGTATAGCTGTAGCTGCCATAGGTAGTGATTCCTGTGATGGATGTGGGCAAAGTCAGTTGAAACGTTTCTGGACAGGATTTACCATTCTAGATTCCATTAAGATGATTCATGTTTCATGGGAAGAGGTCAAACTATCAACATTAAAAGGAGTATGGAGGGAAGCAAGATGGCGTAGAAGGACGCTTGTATCTCACCTCTCCCACACATACACCAAAACTCACATCTACGGACCTACTGAGCCAACCAGAGCACCTACTGAACTCTGACAGAACATCGCCCTCTTCGAAAGACAAAGACGCTAAAAATCTGATAGGAAGAAAGGAAAAAAGAACAAAAGTATAAGCAAAACAGTTCGGAACCGATCCTGCAGAGAGGAAGCGGCAAAGGAGGACTGGTGCTCTTTCCCTGGGCTCCTCCTCTTCAACAGAGAGGCCAGTGGAACAGAGGGGGAGCCTCCGAGTCTCAGATCTGCCCCCAGCATCCCTTGACAGACAAAACTGAGTTAAACAGGCACAAAGGGTCCCTCTGACCCACAGCCCAAGATGCAAGCTGGCAGCTGGGGCCGGGACAGGCTACCCGAGCCGGGAGGAGGACTGGGGTGGCTACAATGAGGAAGCTCCAGGGGACTGCAGGGTGCTGGGCGCCGTGGCTGGGAGGGGATAAGGAACAGAACAATCTCGGTCCCCCATAAATTGCAAAAAAAGCAAAGCTACAGGGCTGGTGTGCCCTGGGGGGAGGGGCGCCGTAGACTTTGTCTCCTCAGACCTAATCACCATTACTGGCGCTTCTAGGGAGAAGAGAGGCAGGGCTCAGCTACAGCCGCCATCTCCTCCTCTCCTCAGTGCCAGGGCCGGGGTGGGGCCGAGCCCTGAATCCACACCTGGGGGCTCCGCAACCTCCTAGGCAGGACTGAGACTTGTTTACAGCCTGAGGCAGATAGGCTCTTTCTGCCCTGGCACTTAAGAGAACTCGCGTAGCCAAGCCAAACAAGGAGTTGTGATTTGGCACGGAGCAGGGGCGGGGCCATTCCACGGTCTTCCGAGTCCACCTTTGGAGTGCAGACCTGAGACGGAGTGCAGACCTGAGACAGAGCGGGCAGCTGCACAGAGCAGCGGAGCGACCAGCGCTGAGAGAGGGCAGGTGGCCACCCCGTTTCCTGGCAGGAATGCAGCACCTGACCATGGTGCTGAGAGGGGGCCCGATCCGCCCACCTGCCTCCACAGGAGCACAGCATCTGACTGTGGCATTGGGAGGGGGAGTGACCCACCTGCTCACTGGTAGGAGCTCAGCTCCTGACCCAGTGTTAGGAGGGGGAGAGATCTGCTAGCTGACAGCCACTGGGAGCAGCACAGACAAGGGCGCCAACAGAGGGCCTCTGGAAACAGCAAGCTGAGTTCGGAAACAGGGCCAAGACACAAAGACCTCTCGATAAAATCAAGACCGTCTCCAGGAGAACTAGATAACTGATACTCCTTAAGCCATTGTGCCAGAGAGATATGAGCAATATGAAGAAGCAGAGGAACCACTCCCAATTAAAACATCAAGAGAAATCCCCTGAAAGCACGATCAAGGAAATAGACATTGATGGCCTACTAGATTAAGATTTCAAAAAAGGAGTGATCAAAGTACTGAAGGAACTGAAAGAAATAATTTAGAGATATAAAATATGTCAAAAATGAAATCAAAGCTATAAAGACGAACCAAGTAGAATTAGTAAACTCATTTGCTGAGATGAGAGCTGCTCTAAAGGCTGTACAAAGCAGACTAGATAATGCAGAGGAACGAATAAGTGTCCTAGGAGACAGGACAACAGAAAGCACCCAGTCAGAACAACTGCAAGATAACAAATAAAAACAAATGAAAACAATACGAGGGACCTATGGGATAATATAAAGCATGCCAATCTTCACATAATAAGGGTTCCAGAAGGGGAAGAAAGACCAAAGGGAACTGTAAAGGTATTGGAAGAAATTATGACTGAAAACTTCCCAAACCTAAAGGAATCAGATATCCAAGTACAGGAGGCTCAGAGGGTCCCAAACAGGAAGAACCCAAACAGACCCACACCAAGACATACCATAATCAAGATGGCCAGAGTCAAGGATAAAGAAATGATCCTAAAGGCAGCAAGAGAAAAACAAAGAGTGAGTTACAAGGGAACCCCCATAAGGCTCTCAGCTGATTTCTCTACACAAACACTACAGGCCAGAAGGGAGTGGCAAGATATATTCAAAGTCCTGAATGAAAAAAAGATGCAGCCTAGGATACTCTATCCAGCAAGGCTATCCTGTAGAATAGAAGGAGAGATAAAGAACTTCATAGACAAGCAAAAACTAAGAGTTTAGCAACACTAAACCCATGCTAAAAGAATTATCAACAGATCTACTGTAAATAGAAAAGAAGCAGGATGCTACAAAATTGAGAAACTCATAACTGGAAAGGCGATAACTACCATGAATTACAAAAAAAATAAACACAAAATTGTAAAAGAAGACATCTGAATCATTAAGAGTGGGAGAGGAAGCAAGGAAAGCCACTGTGGAAAACAGTATGCAGAGCCCTCAAAAGACTAGGAATAGACTTACCATATGACCCAGGAGTCCCTCTCCTGGGCATATATCCAGAAAGAAGCCTACTTCAAAATGACAGCTGAACCCCAATGTCATAGCAGCACTATTTACAATAGCCAAGACATGGAAACAGCCTAAATGCCATCAACAGATGACTGAATAAAAAAGAAGTGGTATATTTAAATGATAGAATGCTATTCAGCCACAAGAACAGACAACATAATGCCATTTGCAGCAACATGAATGTTCCTGGAGAATGTCATTATAAGTGAAGTAAGCCAGAAAGACAAAAAAAAAAAAAAAAAAAATGCAAAATGAGATTGCTCATATGAGGAATCTAAAAAAAAAAGTACAAAACAGAAACAGACTCATAGACATAGAATACAATCTTGTGGTTGCCAAAGGGGATTGGGGTGGGAAGGGACAGACTGGGATTTTAAAATGCAGAATAGATAAACATGATTATACTGTATACAACAGGGAAATCTATACAAGATCTTGTGGTAGCACATAGTGAACAAAAAAAGTGTGACAAGGAATATATGTATGTTCATGTATAACTGAAAAATTGTGCTCTCCACTAGAATTTGACACAACATTGTAAAATGACTATTGCTCAATAAAAATTAAAAAAATAAAATAAAGGAGTATGGAAGAAGTGATTCCTGCTCTCAAGGATGACGTTGAAGAGTTCAAGAATTCAGTGGAGGAAGAAATTGCAGATGAGGCAGGAACATCAGGAGAACTAGAATCAGATGTGGAGCCTGACTATGTGACTAAGTTGCTGCAATTTCATGATAGAAGTAACAGGTGAGGAGTTGCTTCTTATGGATGAGCAAAGTGATTCCTTCTGATGGAAGCGACTCCTGGTACAAATGCTGTGAAGATAGTTAAGTAAAAACATAGGATTTAGAGTATGACATAAACTTAGTTGACAAAGTGACAACAGGGTTTGAGAAGACTGACTCCAATTTTGAAAGAAGTTCTTGTGGGCATAAAATAGCATCAAACAGCATTGCATGCTATAGCGATATCATTCGTGAAAGGTAGAGTCAATTGATGTGGCAAACTTCAATGCTGTCTCATTTAAGAAATGGCTACAGCCCCCTTAGTCTTAAGCACCACCACTCTGATCGGTTGCTAGTTATAAACATTGAGGCAAGACTCTCCACCAGCAAAAATTGTGACTCACTGAAGTCTCGTATGATGATTAGCATTTCAGGGCAAAAATTATTTTTTAAACTAGTGGATGCCCATTGTTTTTTGGCAGAAAGCTTCTGCACCCTTAAGAAACTAAAATGGAGTAATTTTATATGCACTGAGAAACCCCGTAAGTTTCTGTGACTCATTTTATTGTGATGTTTGCTTTGTTGTGGTAGTCCAGAACCAAATTTACAATATCTTCAAAGTATGCCTGTAATTAGTTCAGAATACTAAGATAAATTCATAATAATTTAAGATTGGCTCAAAATCCAATGACAGGTGTCCTTCTGAGAAGGAAGATGGAGGAGGATGAGAGATGCACAAAAGGAAATGTGACATGAAGACAGGCACAGAGATTGGAGAGAGCTACAGACAAGGAACACAAGCATTGTCAGCAGCCACCAGAAGCTAAGAGAGTGGTATGGAATGAACACTTTCCCAAACACTCAAGGAGGTCTGGACACTGACGACACTTGATTTCAGACCTCTGTCCTCCAGAACTGTGGAAAAATAAATTTCTGTTGTTGTCAGCTATCAGATTTGAAGTAATTCGATACAGCAGCCCTAGAGACCCGATACACAGTGCATCTACTTGGCTTTTCCCACTGTGACAGCCCTCATCCCACAGGCCAGTGATGCAATTAGTGAGTTGTGCCCTCGACAAAGTGAATGTATTCAAGTATACATTTAGGGACTGAGAACATCATCATTGTTTCAAGATGCTGTTGTCATTTTGGGAAGGATTTGAGGGAATCATTAACGTGTACACTTACGGTGATGGTACAAGTTTCTTTCTCTGACAGTCCCACTCCCTTCATTAGTCAGTGGATCAGGACAATCCTCAGGTCCCAAAACTTCTCAAGTGAATATGATTTTAAGGAAACAATCATCCTCTAACTCTGAGACCTATCTTTCAACCCTTCTGATAGTATAGACACAGCAATTCCTTCTTGGTCGTCTGTCTATTCTGTTTCTAGGGCTGCCTGCTCTATCACCATATCCACAGCTCTTCATGGGTTAAGCCTGCCTGGCTGCCACCCCAACCATATTGTTCACCGTGATCACTGTGACCACCTGACTTCTGATTATTGATGGCTCCTACTGGTCTCTGTTACTTTTGTATTTGATTTTAATTAGCATAATGAGCTAAGTTTTATAATTACCAACAATCCTGCCCCTCAGAGAATAACCACCCTGAACATCTTATAGCTTCAGTAAAGACTCCTTTTGTGGATTTTACTGACATAAAAAGCATATCTATCTTTATATGTCTACTACCCTAAGCCTTTGGGTTCCTTCTTCCACTGTTTGCCATGACATTTCCAGCACATCAGTTTTACTTCCTGAGGACCATCATTGTTGCCAAGTTTCTACAGACATCATGGTAGTCTGTTCCCACCATCTCCTGGAGTCTGAATGCAGGTAGTAATTATACTGTGTCCTGAGAGAGTGCTTGAAAATTTTAAAAATGCTCCCTTATACACCTTTATGTTGACTTTCCTCAAGTCTGTCCCTGAGTGTACAATTCCATATATAATCTCCCAGTTCCTGCTAGTAAATTTTGGATGGGTTCTTCAGTTCTTTTGAGTTATACTGTCTTTCCTTCCTTAGTAGGTCCAGCTTATAGCTGACTGTATTGCAGTGTGACTTTACTCTTGTTATTGGCTTGTGTTCAAGAGGGGAGATAAGAGCAGACCCTGAGAAGGACACATGATGTCCTGTGGGGTAGAGGACGCTCTGTCATCCTCCCACAATGGCGAGGTGCTATCATCCCTTCACAGAGAGGAGTGGGACACTTCTGAGGACTCGAAGGGCTCAGGGGCATCTAGGAATTCAAGATTCTCACTAACTGTTTATCAGATGCCTTGCCATTCTGCCTACCACAAGTAGGGTCCTGATCTTGGAAACATTTCAGACTAGGTCTGACTTTAAGTAGAACAGGAAATGTCTTATTTTAAAATAAAAGAAAAAACTTTTTTGGTGAGGAAATTCTGCAAAGGACGAGAATCTCTTTATATGCTGCCAAGCAGGTCTTCTGCCTTTCTTACTCACCACTCACGTAATACGGTGGTTTAAAGGCTTCACTCTATCATTATATTTTTTCAAAGAACTAATTCTCTAGAGCAAAACTTTATCTCCATTTTCCTCATCATTTTTCTGTATAACAAAAAGCTACTGTGTCACAATAACTAGTACCTGTTCTTCCAACACTATAAGGTCCCAGTTCACCATGACTAATATCATTAGAAATTTCACGGTTACCAGAGTCCTGGGTTTATCTTAATACAGTAGAGTATTAGGTGTTTCATTGTTTTATCTATTCCATTTTTATTTCAGCATTTGTTAAAAAATCTTACTTCTGTGATTGTAAAATATATACGTATGTATGTGTATATTATATGAAATTAAAATTTAAAAAGATTTTATATTTTGTTAAGAGTAGTGAAGAAAGGGAAGTATGATAATTTCCAATTGAAAATATATCAACCACTCTAGAGAGCTTGTACACATAACCTCGACGTTTGTGATGCTCTAGACCTCCCTCCAACTGACACTTATCCACTATATTAATATTCTTCGGCCTTGTTTATTTAAAGTGCTATGTATGCACTTTGTTCTTCATGAATTATAATGCATCTGTTATTGGTGTAAAGCCAACCATCCTGAACCTTACTCCTTTATGTTACCTCATTTTATAATAATGAAAAAGTTAATGGATATCTTGCCTTTGGTATAAAATGAACAAAGATTCAACTATAATTTTAAACAGTCCTTTAGAAGAGCACAGTATTTTATTGCCAGAATAAATGATTTTGCATTGTGGTAAATTACTGCTTTGACTACATGATTTAGATCTGAAAACAAACAACATTAGTGTTTACAGTTTTGAAAAAATTATACATTAAAGCATTATAATTTTTTAATTATTTCAAAACCTCGTAAAATTAAAAAAATCTTTTTTTCCTATATCTTTTCATAGTTAGTTGCCCATCTAAGAACAAGTTTATATTTAACTTGCTCTTAATTGTGCCATTATTACTGTCAAAACCAGAAAATTGTGGAAATGATTTATATTTGTTCTAAGATAGAGCTGTAATTTTGGTTTTCTTAAGTTTAGGTTATAATTCTCACAGTCCATGGCAATTATTTAATGAACTTGGTTACTATGTAATGCCATCACAGTTAGATTGAATAATTTTTTGACCTCAAGGCCAAAACACTGGCAAACATACTAGAAGACAGATTTTTTAGGAAAGAAATTAAGAGACATCTTCATTTGTATTAAAATACAACTTGTGTCTTCATGTTTACCGCAGATCTCTGGCTGATGCTTTTTAACAGAAGTCTAAGTACTTGTGCTTCATAGAGTGGTCACAATTAAGGTTCCTGAGAGAACCAGGAGAAGTGATAGGGCAAAGTAAAAGGAAGAAATGGGCAATGTCCTGAGTCTGTGATTAGATGGAAAAAATCACCCCTTTAGCAAAGAGCAGTTCTGAGAAATGGACTCTCCCCCTCAAAGTATCTGCAATGCAGCTGTAACTAGTTTGCTTCTTCTTTACAAATATTTATAAGTATAATTAATATATGAATGAATTAAATAAAATTTCTAGTTACTTTATTTTTTTAATGGAGGTAGTGAGGATTGAACTCAGGACCTTGTATGTGCTAAACACACACACTACCACTGCACTTTACAACCTCTCTTTAGTTACTTCTATAAAGTAGGTATTAAATTCCAGTTATTTGCTCCATGCTAACTTACAAAGTTCAGCTACTTCTCTGAAGCTACGAAAGTGTTACAATCCAAATGAAGAATTAACATTATTAATTTCCAAATGAAGAGCAATCTACAAATCAAAGGCGAAAAAGCGTGTTTTGTAGTGCAAGGGGGACACAGTCTGACGTGTCAGATGAAAATAAATTGATGGTATCAAGTGTGCTTTACTGTAGAGGAGAAACCCTGACAGCCTCCTGATCTCCCTGACCTGAAGGGAATCTGGCTGAGTGTGCTCTGCACTACTCTTGCCTGGTTCCTTTGGAGAACATGCAAGAACTATAACACACTGGGCCCAGGATGACGTTACGTATTTAGAAAGTATTCAGTGTGATCAATGCTGAAAACGGAATTAACCATTTTGTTCCTAAGGCCTCAGACAACATCACAATTTGTTGAACTGAAAGCTGTGAATAAAGCACTAAGTCTTTATGGTAGCAACTCCATGTGTGTATTTGTTTATTTTCTCTTCTTAAAGAATAGGTTTTTGGGAAAGAATTTGAAACCTTAATTCTAAATCATGTGGCACATTTCGGGGGTGAGTCTTTGATCTTTGATTTGATAAGCTGAGAAATGGACAAGAACCCTGAAGAGTAGGAGAGGAATCAGTTCAAGTCAGTGGATGGATTGATTTGTATGGGCCCCACCATGGTTTCCACCCAACTTGTTAAAAAAAGAAACAAACAAAAAATATCAACAGAAAAACCAAATCCTATTCTCTCTTTTTCTTCTTTGTGGTTTTACCAAACCTCGAGCAACAAAACAGGCAACATTTAGTGACCAAAAATATAATAGTTGCCACACAGGCCATCAGGAACCCAATCACATCCAAAGAGTGGTGCTGGTACCAGGAGAGGTTGTGGAGGGCTGGGCGCAGGTGCTTGGCTCCTTTGTGGCGCGTGACAAACTCGATCCAGAAGACTGCTCGGTCCAGGGGCTTCACTGGCTGATCGTGGTGGATTCTTGATAACTTCATAGCATTCTCTTTATAGCTGAAGATTGAATATATGGATAACGACTTGAAAAAACCATTAAGGATGTGGTATACCTAAAATTATGTTATATGTTATTAAAAGTATTTTAAATAGTTGTATAATAAATGATGTCATAAATAACATCTCCAAGAGCACCAAAGCATGTGAGTTTGTTTCCTCTTGAAATATTTCTATATAGTGGTCTATCAGCTGGAATTTTTTGGATGCTTCATACTGTAAATAACAATTGGAGTTAGGGGAGAAAAGAACTTCTATTGGAAATAGCGTTTTCAAAGTTCAGATATAGGAATATGAATACAGCATTTTACCCTCATTTGCTGAGGGGGTGGTATTGAGAACATGATAGTGACAGGAAGCAGCACTGAGGGCAGGTCTGTGAGAGAGGAACCCTTCCCCCACCCCTCCACCTTCCCCAGGTTTGATCTGGAGTGAGGGTGTTAACAAGAAGCTAGTGTTCAACAGCATCAGGTAATGGTTTCCCTCCATGATCTTCATGGCCCTGACATTTCAGATGAAAACAGAAAACTTAATGTCACCCAATGGGCAAGAAGTAGGTCCCTAGAGTGAGTAGATGCTGGAATCTTTGCTTCAGGCTACAGAGGGATGCAAGCGCCAGTGGTGAGATGGGAAATGGCAAGAGCCAGAACACAAACCCTCTGCCTTCTGTCAAGGGACAAAAGACCAGGCCAGGGTTTTGTGTTGAGGTTTTGGATGGCAGACCTAGAAGAAGAATTTCCTTGGATATATGAAGGAGGTGTAGGAGACAGGTGATTCTTCCACACTTCAAGTGCCATGATCATTTAACTTATAAATCATTGAACTGCAGAAAATGGAAAACAGCATGTAGAAAGTTCTGAGGAGAATTGTGATCCAAAAAAACAAAAATCTTATAGAAAGCCCTGTTGCCCTTTGGTTTAAGAAAAATAAGGCAGGGCTTTGTTAATACACAAGAATTTAAGGAATAAGTACGTCTGCATATATCTCAGGGATCAAGGAAACAACAGCAACAGAAGCTCCAAAAATAGAAATAAAGTATTTGTCAGATGAAAAATTAGTACGAACAAAACCTGACAGGTACAGAAAGACTGTACTAAAACAAACGGTGCATCATTAAATCCATATAAATACAAAAGTAGGGCTAAAATGTATTGGGAAGTGTGATCATAGACAATGTTGTATGTTGTAAGCCTTGATAATGTTATAATGATTATACATCAAGCAATAATTGAGCTGTGATATAGAAGAGAGAAATGGAAAGTTGAGAAGCGGCTTCCTAGAGAAAAGTCATTCAGTATTGGCCAAAATTGGAAATAGTTTAAAAATAATTATTTTAGTCTCTAATGTCAATATTTATTCATAGATGTCTATGAAATTTTTAGTAAGAATTTATCTGATATTAAAAGAAGTATTTATCCAAAGCCTGGAAAGTATTATTATTTTGATATAGTTTCTTTTTTTCCTCCAAGATTATATTTATTAGATTTATTTGAAATACAATAACAGAAATGTAACCATTCCATATTGAGAATTTATTTATTTTTGATCACAGCTCATCGCCATGTTGTACAAAGTTCCCTAGAACTTGTTCATTTTATTACTGAAAGTTTGACCCTTTGACCAATATTTCTCTACTCCCTGAACCCCTAGTCCCTGGTAAACACCACTCTACTTTCTGTTTCTATGCATTCGCCCCTTTAGATTATACATAAAAGTGACACACAGTATCTGTCTTTCTTTGTCTGACTTGCTTAGCATAATGCCATGTTGTCACAAATGGCAGGATTTCCCTCATTCCTATAGCTGAATGATATTCCTTGATAAACATACACCACATCTTCTTTACGTATTCATCCATAGACAGACAGGCTATTTTCATATCTTAGTTATTGTGAATAAAGCTGCAGTGATCATGTGAGTGCAGATATCTCCTTCATATTCTATTTTCATTTCCTTGAGTCATAATGCCAGTAGTGGGATTGCTGGGTAATGTAGTAGTTCTATTTTTAATGTTTTGGGGAACGTGCATACTGTTTTCCATAGTGTCTGCAGCAATTTCTATTCCCATCAGCAGTGCCCTAGAATTCCCTTTCTTCACAGACGCACCACCCTGGATATACCTAGTGTTTTGATGCTGGCCTATCTGACAGGTGTGAGGTGATGTCTCACTGTGGTTTTGATTTGCTTTTCCTGATGCTTGGTGATGTCAGGCCCCCTTTCATGTACTTGTGGGCCATTTGTATGTCTTTGGGAAAATATCTATTCAGTAACTCTGGTCTTTTGAGAACATTCTTTTGGCTTAGAGTTAAATGAGTTTTTTATATTTTGTGTATGAAGTGCTGATCAGATATGACGTTTGAAAATATTTTCTCTCATTTTGTAGGTTGCCTTTCATTTTTTAGAGAATTTTATTTTCTGTGCAGAAGTGGTAAGTGTGATGTAGACTCATTTGTTGATTTCCACTTTTGTTCTTTGTGCTATTGCTGTCATTTCCAAAATATTGTTGCAAAGACCCTTATTCAAGGAGCCTTTTTCTCTGTTTCCTTCTAGGGCTTTTTATGGTTTCAGGTCTTCTGTTTAAGTCTTTAGTTCATTTCCAGTTAATTTTGGTAAGTGATGTCAGATAGGGGCCCAAATTCATTCTCCTTTATGTGATTATCCAGTTTCCCCAGTACCAGTCATCTGTCAATGGACATTTAGGTTGCTTCTATGTCTTGGCTATTGTCAGTAGTGCTGTTATGAACATCAGGGTGCATGTATCTTTTCAAATTAGAGTTTCCTCCAGGTATATACCTAGAAGTGGAATTGCTGGATCATATGGTAAGTCTATTTATAGTGTTTTAAGGAATCTCCATAGAATTTTCCATAGTGACTTCACCAAATGCATTCCCACCAATAGTGTAGAATGGTTCCCTTTTCTTCACACCCTCTCCAACATTTATAAATTGATTAATTATACATAATCAGCAGTACATAGTTAATATCAAATATGATTGTCTTGTACTTAAATTCTATGAAGGAATTTTGTCATGTACTGTCCCTGAGCAGTAGATTGTAACTTCAAAGAAATATTAAACTTATTTAAAGAAATTAAGCTATTGTTACAGAGACACAATCTTTTCTTATTATTGATAGTTTTTTCTTTTCAAAACAGAAAAATATCATATGATATCACTTATATGTGGAATCAAAAAATGGCAAAACTGAACATATTTTCAAAACAGAAAGAAACTCACAGACATAGAAAACAAACTTATGGTTACCAGGGGGATGATGAGAAGGGGACCAATTGGGAATTTGGGATTTGAAGTCACTAATGGCTATAAACAGATAGAGAAACAGCAAGGTTGTACTGTATAGCACAGTGAACTATATTCAATATCTTATAATACCCTATAATAAAAAAGACTATGAAAAGGAATATATATATATGTATACACATAACTGAACCACTATTGTGTACACCAAAATCTAGAAAACATTGTAAACCAACTATACTTAATAGAAAAATTTAAAAAGTAATTAATTGAATTGAATGAAACAGTTCACTCCTATTAAAAAACAGGATGACTCTCAGAAAAGAATATATTGTATACTCACGAAGGGTTGTTAATAACCTCCTTCAAAGCATGAAGCAGATCAGATCTTGTCATTGTGGGCAAGTCTACTTCAACAGCTGCCCCTTTGGCTTTTACACGAGCAACATTATCATGCTGATCACCAAACATGGGAATTCCCACCATAGGCACCCCATGGTAAATAGCTTCATAGACCCCATTGGTTCCACTGTGAGTGATAAAAGCTCTGGTTTGGGGATGGCCTAAAAAGAAAAAGAAAATCATTATTCTGTGTTGTATGTGTTTCAGAAACAAAAAAACATGACCGCTGTATACGTCACCAATTCAATTAGGCAGCATTTCCTATGCAATTCTGTGCCCTGTGGCTTTGTATATATTCCTATAGGCTCCAAAGAAAGTGGCAGCTAATGATTCCAGGCTGAGCAGCAATGAATGATTCTAGCAATTAAGTCATTCCACAAAACCCTGAAGGTTTGTGCAGAGGGAACTGATGGGGAGCAGTTGCCATGGACAAGTTGTTGGGAAAATACATCAATCAAAAGGAATGAAGGGATTTCAGAAAACAAATGCTTGTGTGGATGGGGAAGAGGAGCTGAGATGTGCAGAGTTTCAATGTGAGAATGTGGGCATAACAGGCTAGAAAGGTAGACTAGGGCAAGATCCTGAGGTACTGTAAGAACATGGGATTTTGCACATGATGTTACATTAGTATGGAACCATGAATAATATCGCAGATGGTGAACGGAATTGTCAGGTTTTTTTTTTTCACAAATTTATAGTGGGGAGGAGAGAAAAGAGGTGGGAGGGAATGGATAGAGAGATTCAGGAGGCAGCTGAAATACTCTGCAAAATTTCGTGAGAGACTGTTCGAAAGGGACATTCATTGATTCTGAGGAGGGAGGTTGTATCATCAATGGGGAATTATAAATTCCACATTTATGTCAGACCTTGAGAAAAATTCTGTTCACAACCAAACCCTAGTCAGATTTCTCTGAACTCTCTTCCCCACTGGGTCCTGATATGGAGCTTCTTTGTTTATCTCTGCTTTGCCCAGTTTAGTAAGAATCCTACGAAGCCAGTTTAGCTAGACTCCACCATCCTTGATGTCCAGTCACCCTTTATAGCTGTTGCGTCATTCTTCACAATCCCTCAGATGATGTTTGACCACCCTAGCTTGCCATTGGCAAGAATCAGATTAGGTCAGTTTTGCCGGAGCCCCCTTTGTCCCTGATGTCTCCTCTTAGTAACTTTCCACCCAGTGGTACCCAATTTTGCTCTTTGGCTATAAATTTCCCAATTTTCCTGTTTGTATTCAGAGTTGAGTCCAATCTCTCTGTCTCACTGTCAAAGTCCACTGCAGTAGGATGTAAACTTAACATGATGGTTTTGAATAAACTGTGTCTTCCAGTCTTTAACAAGTGTCTGGAAGATTTTTCCTTAACAAGCCCCAGAAGAAAGGTGATGAAGATGTTAAGGGTGGTTTTTTGGTTGTTTTTTTTTTTTTTTTTCGCTTATTTTGAATTCAAATTTGTTGAATTTTTTTTTTTAACTGAGGAATCATTTAGCTTATCCCTCATTGAACTCTGTGCAAATTTCTCCTCTGTGGTCTTACCAAGAAGATCATTTTGCGGAATCCATTCATACAGCCGGGTATTGGCTCCGAGTGTATCTGGTTTCTTTCCTGTGTATCTCCACAGAACCTGTTAAGATACATGCCTTTACTCAATTAGAAGACTTTTAGAATCACATCCTGTCAGAAGGAGGCAGTTAACTTAGAATTAATCTAGTTCGATGTCACCAGGTTATAGATGAGAAACTGAGGCCCTAAGTGATTAAGTAATGAATGTTTCTAAACCATGGACGCTACAATCATGTTTTCAAATGCTTGGAATAATCCTAATAGATCGGCTATCAACATGAGATGGATTCTAATTTAGTAGAGGAAGGCAATCTGTATCTGAGACAACTACATATTGGTGTCGCTAGGCCATTGTGGTAGAGGAGATTTTTGAAAGAATGTTTTCAGAGGCAAAAGGGAGGGATGTTACCTACCTCACTAAGAAAGTGTTAGTGCTTTGACCTTTGTAATACATTGGCAGTAACACAGAAGCAAGCATTGCCTTTCTATCTTTGTAAGTATTGTAAGTTTAGAATTTGGTGGCGTTCAATAGATCAACAATGTTGTATAACCATTAGCACTATCTATATCCCAAATGTCTTCTTCATCTGAAGCATAAACTCTGCCATTTAGCAAAAACGTCCTGTTCCCTGCCCTCCCTAGTCTGGTAACCTCTATTCTTCCCGTCTCCATGAACTTGACCGCTCTAGGTACCACATATACTGGAAGCATACAGTAATTGTCCTTTTCTGATTTAGCATTATTTCACTTAGCATTGTCTTCAAGGTTCATGCATGTGTAACATATCAAAATCACCTTTCTTTTTTAGGTGGAAAAATATCCCATTGTGTGTATATATAACACTTCCTTTATCCATTCAGTTTTTGATTGTAGATAATGTTGCTGTGACCATCGGTGTACAAGCATCTGTTGAGGCCCTGATTTCAGTCCCTTTGACAGATAGCCAGGATTAGAGTTATTGGGTCATATGAGAGCTCTATGTTTAACTCTGTGGGGGACCACGGACATGTTTTCCAGAGCAGATACCTCACTGTGCACCCTTACCAGCAATGCGTGAGGCCGCACGTCTCCACATTCTCACCAGTACTTGATAGTTTCCATTTTTTGATAATAGCTATTCTAATGAGTGAAGCAGTATCTCTTTGTGCTTTTGATTTGCATGTCCCTAATGATGAATGATGCTGGACACCTTTTCATGTACTTTTTGACCATTTGTATGCCTCCTCTGGAGAAAAGTCTGTTCAAGTACTTTCCCATTTTTCAACTGGTTTTTTTTGTTGTTGTTGTTGTTGAGTTGTAGGAGTTCTTTATAAACTGTGCACATTCATTCTTTATCATAACCACGATTTGCAAATATTTTCTCCCAATCTGTACATTGTATTTCACTTTCTTGATAGTATCTTTTGATGCAAAATTTCTCTTCCTTTGATGTAATTCAATTTATTTATTTTTTTCTTTTCTTACTTGTGCTTTTTTGTGTCATACTTATTGAAATCATAGCAAAATCCAAAGTGATGAAGTTTTCCTTTAGGGATATTTTGTAAAAGTGTTACTGTTTTAATTCTAAAGTTTCACTCTCTGAACTACCTTGAGTTTATTTTTGTATGTGATATAAGATACATGTCGAGTTTCCTTCTTTATCATGTAGATATCAAGATTTTCTTGGCTAGTCTTTCCTTTTTTTTCTCATAAATGGTTTCTCTGTAAATTGTTGCTATTTTGGTGCCTGAGGGAAGAGGTGAGCTGAGGGTCTTCCTTCTGTGCCATCTTGGCAACATTTCTTTCATATCCTCTCAAATCAATCAAACGAGGACACTTCTTCACATCATACACAAAAATAAACTCAAAATGGCTTAATGGCAAATATCAAGTATGATACCAGAAAACTCCCAGAAGAGAACGTAAGCAAAACATTCTCTGACATAAATCATATCAATACTTTCTTAGATCTGTCTTCCAAGGCAATAGAAATAAAAGCAATAATAATCAAATGAGACGTCATCAACTGTGTAAGCATTTGCACAGCAAAGGAAACCATAAGGAAAACAAAAGGACAAACTAGGAGTGGGAGAAACTACTTGCAAATGACATGACCGACAAAGACTTAACTTCCAAAATACACAAGTAGTTCATAAAACTAAAAACAGAAAAACAAACAAACACAAAAAATCTCAAAAAATAGACAGAAGATCTAAATGGACATTCATTCAAAGAAAACATGTACATGGCCAAAAGTCACACTAAAAGATGCTCAAGATCGAGAAATGCAAATCAGAACCACAATGAGGTATCACCTCACATAGATCAAAATGGCCATCATTGGAAAATCTACAAATAATTGCTGGAGAAGGTGTGGGGAAAAGGGAACCCTCCTACGCTGTTGGATGGAATGACAATTAGTGCAGCCATTATACAGAATGGTATAGATGTTCCCTAAAAAACAAAATAGAGTCATCATATGATCTAAAAATTCCACTGTTGGGCATACATCTGTAGAAGACAAAAATTCTATTTTGAAAACACACATGCACCCCGTTGGTCATCGCAGCACTATTTATAGTAGCCAAGACATGGAAGCAACCTAAGAGTCCATTAACAGACGAAAGGATAAAGAAGATATGGTGTGAATATATACACAATAGAATACAACTCAGCCATGAATAGAATGAAATGATTCCATTTGCAGCAGTATGGATGGACCTAGAGATTGTCACAGAGGGTTAAGTAAGTCAGACAGATAAAGGCAAATATTACATATCAATTATATTTGAAAAAATTTTTAAATTATGTAAATGAACTTATTTATAAAACAGAGGTGGACTTATAGATGTAGAAAACAAACTTCTGGTTACCAAATTGGAAGGCGAATGGGAGAGATAAATTGGGAGTGTGGGTTTAACAGATGCAGACTGCCACATGTAAAACAGATGAATAACCAGGATTTACTCTATAGTACAGGGAACCGTGTATTCAATATTTTGCAGTAAAGAAGAATTGGAAAAGATTATAGATATATACATATGTATGTATAACTGAATCACTTTGCTGTATACCTGAAACTAGCACACTATTATAAATCTACTGTAATAAAAATAATTCCCTGTAAGCCCTAGTTTCTCTGCATCTCTTCTTTGGTTTGTATTTGCATTCATTTAAAAATATTTTTGAATGCTCTTGTGATTTATCTTTGGACCGATTTATTGCTAACTTCAAAGTGAACAGAAACTCTGCTCCTGTATATCGCCATTTCCCTTTCTGTTATTGACGTGTACATACTTATACACTGTGTTCCTAGTTACATGAATTAATAATTTTTA
The DNA here is from genome assembly GCF_036321535.1 of Camelus dromedarius. Classification (NCBI taxonomy): domain Eukaryota; kingdom Metazoa; phylum Chordata; class Mammalia; order Artiodactyla; family Camelidae; genus Camelus; species Camelus dromedarius. The sequence continues at coordinate 69,317,815 of NC_087436.1, forward strand.
TGCATCTTCTTTTAAATGACTGAGAAAATTAAAATAAATCAGAATTATAACCAAAATTACAATAATAGTAGCTTTTATGGTTGCTTTTGTTTTTACCTTTACTGCAGATCTTTATTTCATCGTATGATTTTTTATTAATGTCCAGCAGCCTTTCATTTCAACCAGAAAGGGTCTCTTTTGCATTTTTACAGGAAAAGTCTAGTGCTATTCACACCCTTCGTCTTTTGTTCATCAAGCAGTGTCTTCATTTCTACCTCATTGTTGAAGGAAATTTTGCCTGATAAAACTCTCAGTTAACAATTTTGTCTTTAAGACTTTGAATTTATCAACCCACTGCCTTCTGGCCTCCAAGGTTTCTAATGAGAATTGGCTGATTATTTTACTGAAGTTAACTTTCATGTGATGCTTTTCTTCTTTCTGGCTCCTTTCAAGCTTTTCTCATTGTCTTTGTCATTCAGCAGCTTGATTCGAATATGTCTTTGTGTAGCTCTCTTTGAATTTATCCCACCTGTAGTTCACTAAGCTTCTATTTTGAGACATTATTGCTTTAAATATCTTTTCTGCCCATTTCTGTCTCTCTGGGACTCCCAGCATGTGTCTGCTCATGCACAGGATGGTGTCCCACAAGTCCCTTAGGCTTTGCTCATTTAGCTGCATTTGTTTCTCTTTCTGTTCTTTGAATTTGCTAATTTCAGTTACTCTGTTTTCATTTTGCTGGTTCTTTTGCTCGCTCTTGTCTGATTTGGAACCCCTGAGGTAAAATTTTCATTTTAATTCTTGAAATTTTTAGCTGTAGAATTTCTTCTTGACTCTTTTAAAAGAATTTATTTCTCTTTATCAATATTTTATATCTTATCTATATCTTTTGTTCTCTTTATAACTGTCTCCCTGTGGTTCTTTGTGAATTTTTAAGACAGTGCTATTAAAATCTTTTTCTGGTAATTCCAAAATCCACGCTCCTTCACTAATTGTTTCTGTCTATTTTGTTCCTTTGATTGGACCATCTTTTCACCTATGTATGCCTTGTGATATTTTTTTTCACCTATGTATGCCTTGTGATATTTGCTGAGAACTGTACATTTGAGGTTTTTATAAAGTTCTAACTCCAGAAATCAGAATTTCCCCTTCTTAATTTTTTTTTTTTTATATTGTTGAAGGGTTTCTCTTTGCCAGGAATCAGTCTGAGGTAAAAGCTTTAGGTTTTCACAAGTCTTTTGTCAGCCTATGGTTTTCCCTGGACATACACAAAGCTTTCTAAATTTCACTGTATGTGAAGTTTTAAAAAAATGGCCCCATTGGTGATTGTCTGACTCCCAGAGAAAAAAAGAAAAAAAAATAGTGCTCATCCTTTAAAATCCCTGGAAACTTCTGCTAATCGAAGTTGAAACAACTGTGGCCAACTTCTGTGCCTACATGCCAGTGAACAAAGCATCAGTCATCAATCAGAATGCAGAACCAAAATCTGGAGATTAAGGTCATTATTTCCCAGCATAGCTCCAGCAAATCACACCAGGAATAAAACATGTTGGCTGTCATGGGACTGGGTGAGGTAGACTTAGAACTTGCTGCTATGCTAAATGGTTGAATTTGTTTTAAAAAATTAACCACAAATTACTAGTCAGTCTCTCCACCGAAAAATTCAAGTGCTCACATAGAGTCCATATTTCCATCATAGTTACTTCAGACAATTTCTTGGTGCTTCTGAATCTACCTTGATGTGACCCTTAAGCACTGTATTTTAATACAGTTGAAAATTTAATATTTTTCTGAAGATGCCATTTAGATGAGATGTTTAAATGGATATTGCTTCCACAAAATGATTTTTGAAAGTAATTTGGTTATGTGCACAAGACTTGTCATGATGTTTTGGAACTTAAAATTGCATATAAAGTTAGCTATTTTATCTAAAGCTACAAGGTAAAAAGTGTCCCTGGCAAATTAGGAACACCATCACTCAGTTATAACCTAGGATGCTATCAATTAAAAAAATGCATAGTTTGTGGGAATGCCATAGAGTGAACTGCCATTAATCTTTTACAGTATTACTAAAATCTTTAACTGTTTACATAGAAGCATCACATTTAGGAGTATTCCTGGAATCTAAGCTGTCAGTTCCAGGTCCCAAACAATTAATTAAAAGGAGATGTACTCCGAGGCAGCCTGTGAATCAATGGTATAATTTTGAGTGTCTCTTCCTGTATTCTCTGACATGTTAGTTGTACCTTGTGTATATGCCACAGATTTAAAAAACAAATAACACAAAAAGAGGTTAGATTTCATGGAAACCTTAAAACCTAGGCAAACAGCTGACCTATTGTTTAAGATCGAGAGTGACTTAGTTTTATCCCATTACATAAAGAAAATACGGCAATATGTTTTCCTGTCAGTAATGCCACATTTAAAGCAAGTAGCATAAAATATCTTCTTGTAACATTTAATATTTTTTCTTTACACTTTAGTTAAATTGATGCTAATATCAGTAGCTTTTCTTACATTTTTAAAGTGCACATTTAAGGAGATCCTCATAGATTTTAAAACAGCTGCTCTTCCAAAAATAACTTTATCTGACCTTCTGTGGAATCTGGGCAAGGGCTGATGCAATCATCTTGGCCTTTTCTTCCGTGAGGTTTCTGATCATTGACCCCAGAGTAAACACCACAACTCCATCTTCTCCAGAGCTTTGGACAAACTCTTCTAAGTCCTGTGAAGAAAACAATCTTTGTAATATGAAAGTTAACACTTACAAGAATAAGATAGTTACACACTTTTCTCAATGTGTCTGAATTATTAGAAAGTTTCTGCTTTTTCATATGTTAACCATTTCAGAGTATGAAACATATGGCCTGAAATCCTTGGTTATTAGGCAAATTAAGAATAATTTAATTGTAAAACATGGGGGGAGATAGTCAATATATTGTAATAACTGCAAATGGAAAGCAACCTTTAAAAATTATATGAGATAAAAGATTTTAAAAATAATTTAAGCTGGAGGCTCCCTACTAGTATGTTCTAGACATTTCTGAGGTGTGTTTGTATCTCTGTTTACAAATCATTGACTACATGTTATCATTTGCCATGTGTTGAGCTCTTTATATGTGTCATTACACTCAGATATATGGTGATCTTAAGATATATGTATACATTTGCAGATGGGAAAGCTACCTCAGAGAGGTAAAATAATTTGTTGAAGGCTATAAAGCAGTAGCTGGCAGAGTCAGGTTTCTATTTAAGCTTGTTGTTTGTAAAGTGAATGACTATATTAGATACTGTCTATTGCCTTCCAACAGCCTCTCCACAAATCTCCAGATGAAGAATATCTGATTTCTGCTTCATGTTAAATAGTCCTGGTGCTTCATTTCATATTTAGCCTTGGGTGATAATAAGATTATCATTCTTTCTTCTGCTGAATCCTGGTCAGAATAATGACATCCTTTTGGTACAATTTACTTTGTTCTGTTTTCTGAATTTCAATTTGTTTTTAATTTGGCCACATTTATACATTAGATAAGTTTCCACAAACACATTTAGGATTGAGGAAGCCATATAATTTCTGACCAGGTAATTGATGCAGGAATTCCTCTAATGCATACTTTGCAAATGACAGTAATAGTATAGAAAAATTAGGCTTGGAATCCAAAATAAAAATAGCATATTTAATCTTCCTGAAGTAAAAAGAAATCTTTTCATCCTATGTTTAGTTCCTAACTAAGCTAAGTCAACCAAATAAGATAAGGAAAACATGCATGAGGTTTGAAATTGAAGACAGGGAAGAGATTTATTTTAAGCATTTGACTCACATGATTATGGAGGCCAGCAAGTTTAACATCTACAGAATAGGCCATCAGACTGAAGACTCAAGGAGCAGTCCCTGTTATAGGTCAAGTCTGAAGGCCCTCTTGGCAGAACTCTTTTTCACATGGGAGAGTTCAGTCTTTTCTATTCAGTTCTTCAACTCATTGGATGAGGCTCACCCACAAATGCAGAGCAGTTTACTTTACTCAAGGTCCACATATTTAATGTTAATGTCAGCCAAATACACCCTCACAGAAACTTCCAGAGTGATGTTTGGCTAAATAGCTGGGTCCCAGGCCCAGGGAAGCTGACACATAAAATTAACCATATACTATTCTGATAGATGGATTGATTTAACATGGAAATTTATTTTCAATGACAGCAGAGTATTCTTGAGATACTGGGAAATATTTTAACATTTCTGCAGAATGTACATGTTCATAAAGACTTAATGAAGTATGAAAAAGGAAAGGAAATATGGGGACTACTTCAACCAGATAATAACACATAATACAAAAGGAAGGCTCCTGACCTGCTGATTGCAGTCTACTGGTGTAAGAGAGTCATGACCGCTAATTCCTGAGCATGTGTTTTCAGCTGGCAGATCAAATACTATCAATAACAAACTGGAAATCATTTCAGCAGGTAAGTTCTCAAACAGGCAAAATCAGCACATTCAAGTACCTTCGGTAGGGGCTTCGCAGGCTTGCAGTGCAGTCCTCCAACAAATTCAACATTAGGTAAGTATGGTTGAGGAAATTCAAAATCCCAGTAAGTTCGAATCAACCACATTTCAGCTTTCCCCATAGTCTCACATAATGTGGTAGGTTTTCCTGAATAAAAATGAAGGATGATAGAGAGGAAACAAGCTGACATGTTATAAGGGAACTGTTTCACCATCTACTTTTCTAAGAGAAATCTTTGAAGATACTGGCCCTATGTTATCTCCGTGAAATCCATTGACCTTTTCCCCAAGAGTACAAATAGTGAGATTATCAATAACCAAAGACCAATTTAAGCATGGAACAAAGCCAAAAGCCCGCCGCTTCATCTCTGCCAACAGAGTCTTCTGCTTGAGCTAAGCCTGAGCCCCACTCCACGCTCAGCAAGGACACCTGCTCCGAGCCAGGAACAAGAAACTCAGGCAGTGATCCTCAAACTTCTATGGTCGTGTCTCCTCCTCTTCTCGAGAACCCTCTTCTCCAATTTTTTGCATCCTTGTTGCCCCAAGAACCTCTGGTTTCTTAAAAAAAACAACTTTTTACTGTATCCATCTTTTCCCCTAGTGTTTTCCAGTGTGCTGTCACAACTCATTACATCATATCGGGAATGAATTATTAAAAGGAAATTTTTTTAAGTGATTTTCTCCTTTGCCATACAAAATGGAAGTTCCTGTTGGACAAGCCTTTTGTCCTCTTTGGGGAAGATATAGCAATGTTTAATAAGCTGGTGGTGAAATATTTAGTATTTTGACACATTTAGCTGACTAACAGTAAAAAGGGGGTCTCTTTCAACTGAATGGCAACGAAGTGACTATTAACAGCTTAAGAACTGAAAGTAGTGACTGAGAAGTAAATCACTTCTCTTTGTTTGGAGTCCGAGCTGCATTTCTGCATTCTATTCAATTACTGTGGTGTAAGGAACCTTATCCAGGGTTTTGGCGTCCTTTTGAAATACATACTCAGTATCACTAATATGAAGACACTGTAGCTTTATGTTGTCCCATCACATGGCTTTTTGAATATTCTCCTTGATGTTCTGAGTGTGCTTAAGTTCTGATTAGCAAATGTGAGGGATTTTGAACTGACCACTACAATCTATCTGTGTAAGAGATCACAAGCAAATCTCAGTAATTTAAGTGTTTGATTCTGATAATGAGAACGGAATTCAAAATCCAGTTTCATACTCAGTGCTTGTCCCATTTCAGTGGCTTATTGGTGTAGCCTTGGGTATAATCTTCTTCCCTTTGTGTGATGCTTCACTCTCACACCATCTTTTTGACAGGTTTATTAAGATAGAATTTACATATTGTATAATTCTTCCTTTTAAATATACAACTGAGTAGTTTTTAGTATATTCATAAGGTTGTGAAACCATCTCCACTACTATATTTTACAAATTGTTATTACTCCTGAAAGAGAGCCCGTATCCATTGGTAGTCATTCTCCCTTTCTTCCTTTTCTGAGCCCCTGACAACCACTGATCTACTTCTTTCTTTATTTGACTATTCCAGAAAATCTCATTTCATTTAATGTAAATGAAAGTATACACTGCGTGGTCTTTTGTGCTGCCTTCTTCCCCTTAGCATAGTGTTTTCAAGGTTCATCCCTGTGGTAGTGTGTATCAGTACTTCCTTACTTTTTATTGCTGAGTAATACTTTTGTTTGGCTATACTTCATTTTGTTTATCCACTCATCATTGATGACCATTTGGGTTGTTTCCATATTTGGATACTGTGGATAATGCTCTACGAGCAATCATGTATATGTTTTGTGTTGACACATGTTTATTTCCCTTGGTTACAAACCTAGGAGTAGAAATTGAGGAACATATGGTTCCTTCACTTTGTTTCATAACAATATCTTTTTGTTGTTAAATCTGCACTCCTATATTAGTACTATGTTGTGTTTAATGGATTGAAATGAAGACAATATAGTTTGAGAGGTAAAAAATAATGTTTGATATGCATGACATGATTGTGAAAAGATATCTCAAAGTTGGAAAGGCATTTCACAAATTTTGAAAGGACATGCCACTTTTGATGTTATGTTGGGGCATTTCTTGAGGAATGAATGATTTGAAGATTAGTTACATATATAGAAAATTGTGCATATATATGACTTTGTCACTTATTATCATTTTATTGTGGATTTTTGAGTTCAGATAGTTTGAATTTGAATGTGAACTTGTATGTTTCTGTCTGGTAGAAATGAGCATCCCCCCAAAATATGTCTTTATTGCACTATGGGATTTTTACCATTTTGGGGTCTAACCTAGCACTATTACTCTAATATTCCTCTTTCCCTCAAAATGATTTTAAATAGTTCCTCAAAATACGTTTTGAAAGAGGTGCTGTCTTACTGGTTTCCTCCTCAATTATTTCAACATATCTATGACATGGTTCAATTAATAATTGTATAAGTTATGACTTATATATTTAGAATTTGAAACACACTTTAAATAGATTTTATAATAAAGATCCTAAATTCTGAATAGCAAAATAACAATCTGTACCTTACAGCATTTTTAAATGTATGATGAGAGTAAAGAAAGTATTTTTCCTATTTACAAAGTCTTTATTCTTCTTTCTCAGATTGATATACTGCTACCCTCCAAATATTCTTAAGTAAAAACAGCTATGAAATATTTAGAGACTATGATCACTGTGTCCTACCAGTAATGCTTCATTATGAAAGAGGTTTCACCACTGAGTACCAAACTGCTGGAATCAGAAATAAACAAATAACCTTGATTCAGCTGTAGATCAGTCACTGTTTGATGTATGACTCAGTAATGTCACCACGAGTAGATTTTAAATTATCTATTCTCAGTTTTGCCATTTGCAGTTTGGATTCTGAACATGGGTGACTGGTGACTGATGGGTACAGCAGCTTTTGTGCACATTTTCTTTAGGGTCAAGTTTAGAGAAATAAACACATTCTTCTCTCACAGAATGCCCAGGAAATGTTTCAAAGCAATTTGTCAACCTTGATTATGACACATGCCGTTCTGAACATAAGGCATATTCCTGGGCAGCATTCTTTAGAGGCACTCATAGTGTTTGTGAGTTGTTGAAAAAATAATTTTGCAGAGGGAATTTAGAACAGATATCTCAAAAAACAAAGAGGGAAATGGCTATATATAACAATAGTTCACAAGTACAAACAAATTTAAAAAATTTTAGGAATGAACACAATTTTTAGGAATGATAGATTATTAGACATATACTCTGTTAAAATTAGTAAGAAGGAAAATAATTGAAAAATTCATACGTAACTGCAAAAGACCCCAAATATCCAGTCATCCTGAGATAGAAGAAGAAACCTGGAGGCATCACACTTACTGATTTCAAGCAGTATTATAAAGTTATACTAATCCAGGTCTTTTTTGCGGTGTGGGGGGGATTATTACATTTATTTATTTATTTTTCAGAGTTACTGGGATTGAAGTGGGACCTCGTGCATGCTAAGCATGCACTCTACCACTGAACTATACCTTGGAGCTATACTAATCCAAACCATATGGGACAGGCATGAAAACAGACACACGGAAAAGCAGAACAGAATGAAGAGCCCAGAAATAAACCCATGCATATTTGGTCAACTAATATTTCACCAGAAGGCCAAAAAATATTCCAAGGAGGAAGACAGTTTTTAAAAAAGTTCTTGCTGAAAAAGTTAGATATTCACATGCAAAAGAATGAAGCTAGACCTTGATCTTACTCCACTATAAAAGTACTCTTAAATGAATGACAGACTTAAATGTAAGACCTAAAACCATAAAATTCCTAGCAGAAAACACAGGGGATGTATTTCTTGACATGGGCCTTGACAGAGATTTTTAAAAGTATGAAAGTTAATGCATAAACAACAATGTTAAAAATAAACAAATGGGACTACTTGAAACTAAAAAGCTTCTGCACAGCAAAAGAAATGATCGACATAATGAGAAGGCAACCTATGAAGTGGGAGAACATATTTGCAAACCCTATGTCTGACTAGGTGTTGCCACCTGAAATACATAAGGAACTCACCTAAATCAATAGCACGAAACCAAGCAATTCAATAAAAAAAATTATCAAAGGACCTGAATAGACATTTTTCCAAAGAAAATATTCAAATGGCAACAAATACATGAAAAGATGCTCAACATTGCTAGTCATCAAGGAAATGCAAATTGAAATCAAAATGAGGTATCACCTTTCACCTGTTAGGATGGCTATTATCAAAAAAAAAAAAAAAAACAAACAAACTGAGAGACAACAAATGGTAGCGAGGATGTGGAGAAAAAGGAGCCGTGTGCACTGTCAATGGGAAGGTACATGGTGCAGGACTATGGAAAACAATATGGAAATAAAAGTACCATATGATCCAGCAATTCCACTTCTAGGTATATACCTGAAGGAAAGGTTATCCCTGCATCCGCATGTTCACTGCAGCATTATTTACGACAGCCCAAACTGGAAACAATCTCAGTGTTTATGGATAGGTAAGTGAATAAAGAAAATATGGTTATTATACAATGAGCTGTCTCAATATGGACGGAGATTGGGGAAATTATGTTAAGTGAAGTAAGTCAGAAAGGAAAAGTTATAACTTATATGTAGAATCTGAAGAGAAACAAATCAAAAAAGAAAGTGGACTCATAGAAACAGAGAACCGATTGGTGGTCACCAGATATTGGGGTTGGAAATTGTGCATAATAGGTAGGAGAGGGTGGACAAATTGTACAGATTTTCTGTTCTAAAATAAGTAAAGCAGGAGATGTAATGTCCAGCATGGTGACTAGAGTTAATCACATTGCACTATGTATTTGACAGGTACTAACAGTAGATCTTAAAAGTGCTATCTCAGGATAAAAAATTTTGTAGCTCTTTGTAGTGGTGGATGTTATCTAGTGTTACTGTGGTGATTATTTCATGATACATACCAATAAAAAATCATTATGTTGTATACCTGTGTTGAAACAATATGATTTTAAGTCAGGAGAAGAAAAATTTTACTAAAATTTTCTTTGCCATTTGAATCACTACACTGTTGTCTCCCTTTCACTGTACATTGTGCATCTGCATTATACATTAACCAGATCCCCTCGGAAGACACAGGAAAACTTACTCACCAAAAAAAAACAATTTTGTACTGATGCTAGCAATGTAACACCTTTAAAGATAACATTACTCCCTTAATCCCTTAGGGGTTACAATGACCCACTACATGGCCTTTTGGACTTAACTGTCAATACATTGCTTTGATGTATAAAACTTTTTGTGGTATAATCCATTGTCTCAAAAACTTATATAACTGTGCTGTGGCTTCTAATGGGCAGAACATTCCTTAGAGCTTCTCGACAAACTCTCTCCAGGATTATAATCCTCAGGTTGATGGCAATAAATTTTTCATTTCTTTTGTAGGGTGACTATTGAATAATTTTTTGTCAATATCTGAAAATAATACAATGTTACATATGCTAAGCGTATTTTTTAAAAACTAACTAAATAATGTAAGCAGGGTCCTGCTTCCTCAGAGGTAACTAGTCTCTTAGGCAAAATTTCCTCAACAAAATTATATAAAAAAATTTAATTAAAAAAATTAATTATGCAAAAGGGACAAAGAAGAGTAAATAGAGTTGGTAAAATAGAAAAAAATCTTTGTGCTTAGGGTCACAGCTAGTTGACCTCTAATGTAATTTTGCATAGAAAAACAAGAAAACAATGAGTTAAGTTAAAAATCTAGAAACATGGTCCTTTTGAGAAAAATCTTCCTTTTCTTGCCTTTTCAAAGAAGAGCAGATGAAACTTAGGTACATTTATTTGTTTTCTAGTTTCATGTTTACCCCATGCCAAGTCCGGCAACCAATCAACCAAGCCTTGATAGGAGGCAAAAAGAAAGTCTGAGAAAAAGCAAGTTAATTAGAAAGAAAACAGAGTGTATAAAAGTAAACAAGAGAGTAGTCCAAACTTATAGAAATAAAAGACATTGTCATATTTGGTTTCTCCAGTTACTCTAAAAATCTTATTAGTATCAAGCAAGACCTATGAATATAGAGAATATTTTCTTCTCTGATATGGTGCCAGTACTCAATTATGGAAAAATACAATAAGAAAAGATTACTATTTTTTCCACTCAAAATAGTTTAGGTACAAGAACTAGGGTCCTCCCTAAAAATCCCTTTTGTCAGTTTTCATACAGTCAGACAAATATTTACATTTAATATATGAAATAAGAATCCTTATTACATGCAAATTTCTCTTACCTAAAACCTTGCTGTAATATGCATCCCATTCCGGAAATACATAGTAAGAATACAGGATATCAATTAGTGTGTACAATAACCAATTCTCCAGCCTCTGTACAAAAGTCATGTTGTCTGTCAGTCTTGATGTACTTCCAGGAACGTAGGAAGAAGGCATCGGAAGCCCAGCACACCATCTCTCAATGACATTCCCATAGGAAAACCGGAAAGAGTATATAAATGGAATATTGAGGAGCTCAGCCACTAACTCCCCACAAAAGCTTAAAGGGTCAGCCAAGCAGATATCAAACTTAGCTGCCTGTAGTCTGCTGAGTAAATCCTTATCTGTGATAGCACTGTCACATACTCTTTTCATTGTTCTAAAAAAACTTTGGCCTATTTTTGTCAGTTTTATATGCATTTCCCACCAGGAGAGATTTGACAGTTCAAAAGAAGCTGAATAGAGAGCTGTGTCGAGTTCTTCCCTGAGAGTTTCTTTAGTTACCGGAAGTTGGAGGATCTCCACATTAAAAGGAATCTTGGTATGATCAAGCAGGAGACTTGGTGAAGGTACCAGGACAGTTATCTCGTGCCCACGATGGCGGAGTTCTTCCAGAATCACATTTAAATTAATCCAGTGACTGAAATCCATGGGCCATACAAGTACTTTCCCAGTCCTTCCAGAGTCAAAGAAACCCAGATGCAGCATGAAAAGGACACAGAAGCCTTTCACAGTCTTCATGATTAACTCTTGCTGAAAGCAAATCTGAGCTTAAACCAAGTGCATGACTCACAGTACAAAGACATTTCCTTGTTCTAAGCGATCAGTTTATACTAGGTTGGGCTGAACTTTGAAGTGTGTACTTTGTATTATGGATTAAAATGAATCGAAACTACTTTGATGGAGAAAAGAAAGGTTGAGAAGATCAATATCCTGAGTTATGAAAGAAATACTCAGAATGAGAATTTCAAAACTTTTTTTGGAGGATATAAAAATAAAGAGCCACACAGCTACAGGTGGCAAGAATATACACTGGAAAAAAGATAAACTCTTCCACACGTGGTGTTGAGAAATCTGGGCAGCTGCATGTAAATCGATGAAGCTGGAATATTCCCTCAAGCCACACACACTGGAGTAAAAAGTTCGTGGGATCAGGAGAAGGCTCACAAGCACAAGCACTTCAGGCTCTGCTCTAGGGAAAGCAATGGGGGGACCCCAAAACTCAGATCAGCAATGCAGACTCAAAAGAAGGTATTTAATCTGGGGATATTCCTGGAGGATTTCTTCTTCTCAAGTGAGAAGAAGAAACATGGAGGAGGTGTATCCAAGAAACACCTGAGGAAGTCTCAGAATGTCTAGTCAGACTGATGGGTGGAAGTATTTGTGTCTCAAAGCCAGTCAGTAAAGACTGGACTTGGTGACTGATTCCTTAAATGCAAATTCCAACACAAGCCTATGAAGAACATGAGAAATCAAGGAAGTACAACACCACCAAGGGAGCACAAGGATTTTCCAGCAAACAACTACAAAGAAATACAGATGTATAAGTTGCCTGAAAAGAATTTTAAATAATGTTTTTAGGAAGCTGAGGAAGCTATGGGAAAACAGAGGCAAGGAAATGCAGTTCAATGAAAAGACATCACTACTGACCTGATTGAAATAGGAGACTGAATACAGAAATAAGAAAAATTAAAAGTAAAGTGGGAAAAATCATTAAAAAAAGATGGTTAGCTTAATTAAGAACAACAAGAAGAAACAAGGAAACAAACCTGCCATAAATCTTGGAGCTAAGGAATCTGCTGAATGAAATGAAAAATGAATACAGGGCCTCAGAAGCAGACTCAATCAAGCAGAGTAAAGAATCTGTGAACACAAAGACAGGTCATTTGAAGTTATACAGTTAGAGGAGAGGAAAAAAAAAAACTAGAAAAGTGTGAAGTAAACTTATGGGTATCATAGGATAACTTAAAGTTGAGAATAGTTGCACTGTGGGCTTCATAGAAGGAGTAGAAGGGAAGCAAGGTACAGAAATCTTATTTAAGAAATAATACCTAAAATATTGGGTAATATCTTATATCAGTGATTCTTCTTTATAAGTTTTATTTTGAACCACGGAGGAGATAAAGAACTATGACCTTCAGTCAATGAATTCATCCATTATCAGTATTACTCCAACAGTATTATTAAGTGTACTTTGGTCTGGTTTTTAATCATTTTGCATGTTAGTAGGAAGAAATATACAAAGTGCTTCAGTTATTATTTAATTTATAGAAGTCTGGAAAAATAAGAGGATGTACATTTTCTGAGATATGAGTTCAGTTAGTCACTAAACTTCTACATTACAAAAATCCCTTTCTTGTTATAAAGACTCCTCAGTTTCTGCTGTAATTTGTCCACTAAAGTAAGTTCCAAGTTGACTGAACTGCTTAGGAATTGAGGGATTGACTCCAGTTCTGGCTATGATGGTATAACTGGGGCCAAAATAATTCTCTGCCATAAGCAACTAAAAAGTTCACCAAATTAGTTAAAAAATTGGCCAAATTATATGTAACAGTTTTCTTCAGATATTGAACAGTAGGCATCACAGAAACTTGAGAACTAAGAGAAGGGAAGCTTATGAGGTGAACCTTAGACTCTCTAGCTTTAAGACTCTAGCCACTTTCGAGGTTTCCTTGTAAGGACCAGGATCTCTAGCAGAAACTGTGGGTACCACGGATTGACGTAAAAGAAGGTCGGGTCTAAGGATGCTTGATATCTGGAATAAGAATTGCATACATTGGGAATTCAAAATGTCCCACCATGTCTTCTACTGAACAATTAAGCTGCTCATTTAAGAGTTCAGGTTGACATGCTGAAGTTAGTTTTCACTCATGGTGTTCAAATATTTTGATTTTATACCACTTTAAAAAATGTCAGCCTTATGAACTGTTTAAATTACTAAAATCCCAGTTAGGTAAACAGAATGTGACCTTTTTGCAGAGTTCATGAGATAATAAGATAAAGTCATTCCCAGGATATGTGTCTACTACTGTTAGGGTAAATGCCTGTGTGAAAGAGAGACAATTAGGATCCTGGCCCCAAGCGTCCAGTTGGTATACTCATGCAGTAGTGCCATATCAGAAACTCAGTGTTTAATTCCACTCCCAGCAGATGTGACCCTCTCAGCACTCATCTGGGGTGTAGTTAGGGGAACCTTGGTCCATAGGAGCCCATACACTGAGTCCCATGCATAGCTTTATTCTCTGCCACCAAAGACACCCCAATAAATTGCTCTAGGGGCTGGCACTGCTTGGATGATTATGGAGGGTGCCTGATGTTACCTGGCTGAGTACTTTTGCCTACCTTCTTGCTTACTGTCTAGTCTGTGATGGATGTTCTATGGTGGGAATTAACATGGTGTCCCATGGTTGAGCCCTCCATCTCTTATAGGGTTCCATAGCATGTCAGTTGTTTTTCCAGATAGAGGTTAATTCTTCATTCCAGATGATATTGCCTTGCTGTGTTGTGTTTCTGCCATTCAGCTTGGCATAGATGCCACACAGTGCCTTCTCTCACTGCTGATGTGTGAAATACTAAAAGATCTCCATAATATTATAACCCATCACAGCCTGGGGCTACTGTGGAGTTCTTTCCCAGTCAGGTCCCTCTCAAAGCTGGCAGTCTTTTGAGTTACGTAGCACATTTGTCCCAGAATGGAATATATATTCTTCCCCCAATTCTTGAAAGACTTAAAAATCACTGTTTCTTTTTCCTTGTAAAAAAAAAAAAACAAAAAAAAAAAAAAAAAAAAAAACGTAAAATGCAAAAATCTATTCTCCTTTGGAAGTAATGGCCTCAAATACACCTGACCACTGGATCTCAATTAATTTTATTGGTCTGGCAGATCACACTTGAATATTCATAGGGTTATCTTACACTTTGTAAGGCACGTGTATCACACTCAGGTTTCCAACATATTAAACAATAGTGTATCCTGTTTGATTTGCAAAATGTCATCAATACAATCAGTCAGTACAATTTTCTGAAGGATATCCAGGTAATTTAAATCTCGTGGGTTATAGTTCATGGAAAGAGAAGAAAGTTTTATAGTACAGTCCTGATGTAAAAGAGGAAATGTGTGCTGTTTGTTCCAAGTGAAAAAGAATCATTTCTAAACGTCTTTTCTAGTAGGGATGGTGAAGAACACGCCCATCTAAGCAGTGGCCTCACTCTGTACTGAAGATGTCTGAGTCTTCCCTAGCAGAGATACCACATCTGGCACAGAGGATGAGATTGGAGTGTTGTCTTGGATGAATTTGCACAAGTGTGCTATCAATTTGAAGAAAATGTTGGTTTTGTATTGGCCAGATATATTGGAGTTGATCATTCTGCCTCCTTGAAACATTTAATAACTTTCATTTCCACCATCCCCAGAAACATGATGTGATTTTATGTTTCTGTTTTGGCTGGGGTCAGGAGGGTGGTGAGAGGAAGTTGTTCCAAGAGTGGATGGGTTTGAATAGCGGACCCCCAAATATGTCTAAGTGCTAACCCCAGATCCTATGACATTGACCTTAAATGGAAAGATTTTGCAATGTGCACGCATACCTTGTTTTATTGTGCTTTGCTTTATTCTGCTTCACAGATACCGCATGTTTTACAAACTGAAAGTTTGTGGCAACCTGACTAGAGGAAGTCTATCAGCACCACTTTTCAAATAGTATTTGCTCACTTTGTGTCTCTGTTACATTTGGCTAATTCTTGAGATATTTCAAGCTTTTTCTTTGTTATATGTGTTATGGTGATCTGGGATCATTAATGTTTGACATTACTATTGTAATTATTTGAGGGCACTGCAAAACCTCCGTCATATTAGATGGCTGATAATTGTTAAATATTATGTGTTATCATTGCTCCATCAAGGGCTATTCCCCTGTTTCTCTCCATTTCCTCAGGGCAACCTGTTCCCTGAGACCAAAAATATTGAAATCAGTCCCATTAATAACCATCAATGGCCTATAAGTTTTCAAGTGAAAGTAAGAGTTGCAAGTCTCTCATTTTAAACCAAAACCTAGAAATAATGAAGCTTAGTGAGTAAGGCATGTGGAAAGCTGAGACAGGCCAAAAGCAAGGCTTGTTGCAACAAAGTAAGAATTTTTTTTGCAAAGGAGAAATTTTGGAAGGAAATTAAAAGTGCTACTCTAGTGAACACAAAAGGATAAGAAACTAAACCTTATTGCTGATACGATGAAAGTATTTTGTGGTCTAGATGGAAGGTCAAAACATCCATGACATTCCATTAAGCCAGAGCCTAGTCCAGAGTGAGGCCTTAACTCCTTTCAATTCTATGAATGCTGAGAGAGGTGATGAAGCTGCAGAAGTAAATTTTGAGACTAGCAGAGTTTGATTAATAGGTTTTAAAGAATCAAGCTGTCTTCATAAAAGTTCATGAAAGTTCAAGATGAAGCAGAAAGTGCTGGTGGAGAAGCTGCAGCAAGTTATCCAGAAGGTATAGCGAAGATAACTCATGAAGGTGTCTGTAATCAACAGCAGATTTTCAATGCAGGTGAAACAGCCCTCTGTTGGAAGAAGATGCCATCGGGGATTTTCATAGCTAAAGGGGAGATGTCAATGTCTGGCTCAAAAGTTCAGAGGACAGGCTGACTCTCCTTTAGGGGTTAATGCAGCTGGTGACTTGAAATTGAAGCCAATGCTCATTTCTCAAGGCTCAAATCCTAGAGGCCTTAAGAATTATGCTAAATCTACTCTGTCAGAGCTCTATAAGTGGGACAACAAAACCTAGATGACACAGCAAATCTGCCTACAACATGGATATTGAATATTTTCAGCCCACTGTTGAGACCTGCTGCTCATTAAAAAAAAAAGTTTATTTCAAATATACTGCTTCTAGGTAATGTACGTGGTCACTCAAGAGCTGTAATGGAGAGGTCTAATGAGGTTAATGTTGTTTTCATGCGTGCTACCCCAACATCCATTCCATAGCTTAGGGACCAAAAGCAATTTCAATTTTCAAGTCTTATCATTTAAGGCATACTTTTGTATAGCTGTAGCTGCCATAGGTAGTGATTCCTGTGATGGATGTGGGCAGTCAGTTGAAACGTTTCTGGACAGGATTTACCATTCTAGATTCCATTAAGATGATTCATGTTTCATGGGAAGAGGTCAAACTATCAACATTAAAAGGAGTATGGAGGGAAGCAAGATGGCGTAGAAGGACGCTTGTAGCTCACCTCTCCCACACATACACCAAAACTCACATCTACGGACCTACTGAGCCAACCAGAGCACCTACTGAACTCTGACAGAACATCGCCCTCTTCGAAAGACAAAGACGCTAAAAATCTGATAGGAAGAAAGGAAAAAAGAACAAAAGTATAAGCAAAACAGTTCGGAACCGATCCTGCAGAGAGGAAGCGGCAAAGGAGGACTGGTGCTCTTTCCCTGGGCTCCTCCTCTTCAACAGAGAGGCCAGTGGAACAGAGGGGGAGCCTCCGAGTCTCAGATCTGCCCCCAGCATCCCTTGACAGACAAAACTGAGTTAAACAGGCACAAAGGGTCCCTCTGACCCACAGCCCAAGATGCAAGCTGGCAGCTGGGGCCGGGACAGGCTACCCGAGCCGGGAGGAGGACTGGGGTGGCTACAATGAGGAAGCTCCAGGGGACTGCAGGGTGCTGGGCGCCGTGGCTGGGAGGGGATAAGGAACAGAACAATCTCGGTCCCCCATAAATTGCAAAAAAAGCAAAGCTACAGGGCTGGTGTGCCCTGGGGGGAGGGGCGCCGTAGACTTTGTCTCCTCAGACCTAATCACCATTACTGGCGCTTCTAGGGAGAAGAGAGGCAGGGCTCAGCTACAGCCGCCATCTCCTCCTCTCCTCAGTGCCAGGGCCGGGGTGGGGCCGAGCCCTGAATCCACACCTGGGGGCTCCGCAACCTCCTAGGCAGGACTGAGACTTGTTTACAGCCTGAGGCAGATAGGCTCTTTCTGCCCTGGCACTTAAGAGAACTCGCGTAGCCAAGCCAAACAAGGAGTTGTGATTTGGCACGGAGCAGGGGCGGGGCCATTCCACGGTCTTCCGAGTCCACCTTTGGAGTGCAGACCTGAGACAGAG
The DNA here is from genome assembly GCF_036321535.1 of Camelus dromedarius. Classification (NCBI taxonomy): domain Eukaryota; kingdom Metazoa; phylum Chordata; class Mammalia; order Artiodactyla; family Camelidae; genus Camelus; species Camelus dromedarius. Next base: position 69,335,669 of record NC_087436.1, read on the forward strand.
CGGGCAGCTGCACAGAGCAGCGGAGCAACCAGCGCTGAGAGAGGGCAGGTGGCCACCCCGTTTCCCGGCAGGAATGCAGCACCTGACCATGGTGCTGAGAGGGGGCCCGATCCGCCCACCTGCCTCCACAGGAGCACAGCATCTGACTGTGGCATTGGGAGGGGGAGTGACCCACCTGCTCACTGGTAGGAGCTCAGCTCCTGACCCAGTGTTAGGAGGGGGAGAGATCTGCTAGCTGACAGCCACTGGGAGCAGCACAGACAAGGGCGCCAACAGAGGGCCTCTGGAAACAGCAAGCTGAGTTCGGAAACAGGGCCAAGACACAAAGACCTCTCGATAAAATCAAGACCGTCTCCAGGAGAACTAGATAACTGATACTCCTTAAGCCATTGTGCCAGAGAGATATGAGCAATATGAAGAAGCAGAGGAACCACTCCCAATTAAAACATCAAGAGAAATCCCCTGAAAGCACGATCAAGGAAATAGACATTGATGGCCTACTAGATTAAGATTTCAAAAAAGGAGTGATCAAAGTACTGAAGGAACTGAAAGAAATAATTTAGAGATATAAAATATGTCAAAAATGAAATCAAAGCTGTAAAGACGAACCAAGTAGAATTAGTAAACTCATTTGCTGAGATGAGAGCTGCTCTAAAGGCTGTACAAAGCAGACTAGATAATGCAGAGGAACGAATAAGTGTCCTAGGAGACAGGACAACAGAAAGCACCCAGTCAGAACAACTGCAAGATAACAAATAAAAACAAATGAAAACAATACGAGGGACCTATGGGATAATATAAAGCATGCCAATCTTCACATAATAAGGGTTCCAGAAGGGGAAGAAAGACCAAAGGGAACTGTAAAGGTATTGGAAGAAATTATGACTGAAAACTTCCCAAACCTAAAGGAATCAGATATCCAAGTACAGGAGGCTCAGAGGGTCCCAAACAGGAAGAACCCAAACAGACCCACACCAAGACATACCATAATCAAGATGGCCAGAGTCAAGGATAAAGAAATGATCCTAAAGGCAGCAAGAGAAAAACAAAGAGTGAGTTACAAGGGAACCCCCATAAGGCTCTCAGCTGATTTCTCTACACAAACACTACAGGCCAGAAGGGAGTGGCAAGATATATTCAAAGTCCTGAATGAAAAAAAGATGCAGCCTAGGATACTCTATCCAGCAAGGCTGTCCTGTAGAATAGAAGGAGAGATAAAGAACTTCATAGACAAGCAAAAACTAAGAGTTTAGCAACAGTAAACCCATGCTAAAAGAATTATCAACAGATCTACTGTAAATAGAAAAGAAGCAGGATGCTACAAAATTGAGAAACTCATAACTGGAAAGGCGATAACTACCATGAATTACAAAAAAAATAAACACAAAATTGTAAAAGAAGACATCTGAATCATTAAGAGTGGGAGAGGAAGCAAGGAAAGCCACTGTGGAAAACAGTATGCAGAGCCCTCAAAAGACTAGGAATAGACTTACCATATGACCCAGGAGTCCCTCTCCTGGGCATATATCCAGAAAGAAGCCTACTTCAAAATGACAGCTGAACCCCAATGTCATAGCAGCACTATTTACAATAGCCAAGACATGGAAACAGCCTAAATGCCATCAACAGATGACTGAATAAAAAAGAAGTGGTATATTTAAATGATAGAATGCTATTCAGCCACAAGAACAGACAACATAATGCCATTTGCAGCAACATGAATGTTCCTGGAGAATGTCATTATAAGTGAAGTAAGCCAGAAAGACAAAAAAAAAAAAAAAAAATGCAAAATGAGATTGCTCATATGAGGAATCTAAAAAAAAAAAGTACAAAACAGAAACAGACTCATAGACATAGAATACAATCTTGTGGTTGCCAAAGGGGATTGGGGTGGGAAGGGACAGACTGGGATTTTAAAATGCAGAATAGATAAACATGATTATACTGTATACAACAGGGAAATCTATACAAGATCTTGTGGTAGCACATAGTGAACAAAAAAAGTGTGACAAGGAATATATGTATGTTCATGTATAACTGAAAAATTGTGCTCTCCACTAGAATTTGACACAACATTGTAAAATGACTATTGCTCAATAAAAATTAAAAAAATAAAATAAAGGAGTATGAAAGAAGTGATTCCTGCTCTCAAGGATGACGTTGAAGAGTTCAAGAATTCAGTGGAGGAAGAAATTGCAGATGAGGCAGGAACAGCAGGAGAACTAGAATCAGATGTGGAGCCTGACTATGTGACTAAGTTGCTGCAATTTCATGATAGAAGTAACAGGTGAGGAGTTGCTTCTTATGGATGAGCAAAGTGATTCCTTCTGATGGAAGCGACTCCTGGTACAAATGCTGTGAAGATAGTTAAGTAAAAACATAGGATTTAGAGTATGACATAAACTTAGTTGACAAAGTGACAACAGGGTTTGAGAAGACTGACTCCAATTTTGAAAGAAGTTCTTGTGGGCATAAAATAGCATCAAACAGCATTGCATGCTATAGCGATATCATTCGTGAAAGGTAGAGTCAATTGATGTGGCAAACTTCAATGCTGTCTCATTTAAGAAATGGCTACAGCCCCCTTAGTCTTAAGCACCACCACTCTGATCGGTTGCTAGTTATAAACATTGAGGCAAGACTCTCCACCAGCAAAAATTGTGACTCACTGAAGTCTCGTATGATGATTAGCATTTCAGGGCAAAAATTATTTTTTAAACTAGTGGATGCCCATTGTTTTTTGGCAGAAAGCTTCTGCACCCTTAAGAAACTAAAATGGAGTAATTTTATATGCACTGAGAAACCCCGTAAGTTTCTGTGACTCATTTTATTGTGATGTTTGCTTTGTTGTGGTAGTCCAGAACCAAATCTACAATATCTTCAAGGTATGCCTGTAATTAGTTCAGAATACTAAGATAAATTCATAATAATTTAAGATTGGCTCAAAATCCAATGACAGGTGTCCTTCTGAGAAGGAAGATGGAGGAGGATGAGAGATGCACAAAAGGAAATATGACATGAAGACAGGCACAGAGATTGGAGAGAGCTACAGACAAGGAACACAAGCATTGTCAGCAGCCACCAGAAGCTAAGAGAGTGGTATGGAATGAACACTTTCCCAAACACTCAAGGAGGTCTGGACACTGACGACACTTGATTTCAGACCTCTGTCCTCCAGAACTGTGGAAAAATAAATTTCTGTTGTTGTCAGCTATCAGATTTGAAGTAATTCGATACAGCAGCCCTAGAGACCCGATACACAGTGCATCTACTTGGCTTTTCCCACTGTGACAGCCCTCATCCCACAGGCCAGTGATGCAATTAGTGAGTTGTGCCCTCGACAAAGTGAATGTATTCAAGTATACATTTAGGGACTGAGAACATCATCATTGTTTCAAGATGCTGTTGTCATTTTGGGAAGGATTTGAGGGAATCATTAACGTGTACACTTACGGTGATGGTACAAGTTTCTTTCTCTGACAGTCCCACTCCCTTCATTAGTCAGTGGATCAGGACAATCCTCAGGTCCCAAAACTTCTCAAGTGAATATGATTTTAAGGAAACAATCATCCTCTAACTCTGAGACCTATCTTTCAACCCTTCTGATAGTATAGACACAGCAATTCCTTCTTGGTCGTCTGTCTATTCTGTTTCTAGGGCTGCCTGCTCTATCACCATATCCACAGCTCTTCATGGGTTAAGCCTGCCTGGCTGCCACCCCAACCATATTGTTCACCGTGATCACTGTGACCACCTGACTTCTGATTATTGATGGCTCCTACTGGTCTCTGTTACTTTTGTATTTGATTTTAATTAGCATAATGAGCTAAGTTTTATAATTACCAACAATCCTGCCCCTCAGAGAATAACCACCCTGAACATCTTATAGCTTCAGTAAAGACTCCTTTTGTGGATTTTACTGACATAAAAAGCATATCTATCTTTATATGTCTACTACCCTAAGCCTTTGGGTTCCTTCTTCCACTGTTTGCCATGACATTTCCAGCACATCAGTTTTACTTCCTGAGGACCATCATTGTTGCCAAGTTTCTACAGACATCATGGTAGTCTGTTCCCACCATCTCCTGGAGTCTGAATGCAGGTAGTAATTATACTGTGTCCTGAGAGAGTGCTTGAAAATTTTAAAAATGCTCCCTTATACACCTTTATGTTGACTTTCCTCAAGTCTGTCCCTGAGTGTACAATTCCATATATAATCTCCCAGTTCCTGCTAGTAAATTTTGGATGGGTTCTTCAGTTCTTTTGAGTTATACTGTCTTTCCTTCCTTAGTAGGTCCAGCTTATAGCTGACTGTATTGCAGTGTGACTTTACTCTTGTTATTGGCTTGTGTTCAAGAGGGGAGATAAGAGCAGACCCTGAGAAGGACACATGATGTCCTGTGGGGTAGAGGACGCTCTGTCATCCTCCCACAATGGCGAGGTGCTATCATCCCTTCACAGAGAGGAGTGGGACACTTCTGAGGACTCGAAGGGCTCAGGGGCATCTAGGAATTCAAGATTCTCACTAACTGTTTATCAGATGCCTTGCCATTCTGCCCACCACAAGTAGGGTCCTAATCTTGGAAACATTTCAGACTAGGTCTGACTTTAAGTAGAACAGGAAATGTCTTATTTTAAAATAAAAGAAAAAACTTTTTTGGTGAGGAAATTCTGCAAAGGACGAGAATCTCTTTATATGCTGCCAAGCAGGTCTTCTGCCTTTCTTACTCACCACTCACGTAATACGGTGGTTTAAAGGCTTCACTCTATCATTATATTTTTTCAAAGAACTAATTCTCTAGAGCAAAACTTTATCTCCATTTTCCTCATCATTTTTCTGTATAACAAAAAGCTACTGTGTCACAATAACTAGTACCTGTTCTTCCAACACTATAAAGTCCCAGTTCACCATGAGAAATATCATTAGAAATTTCACGGTTACCAGAGTCCTGGGTTTATCTTAATACAGTAGAGTATTAGGTGTTTCATTGTTTTATCTATTCCATTTTTATTTCAGCATTTGTTAAAAAATCTTACTTCTGTGATTGTAAAATATATACGTATGTATGTGTATATTATATGAAATTAAAATTTAAAAAGATTTTATATTTTGTTAAGAGTAGTGAAGAAAGGGAAGTATGATAATTTCCAAATGAAAATATATCAACCACTCTAGAGAGCTTGTACACATAACCTCGACGTTTGTGATGCTCTAGACTTCCCTCCAACTGACACTTATCCACTATATTAATATTCTTCGGCCTTGTTTATTTAAAGTGCTATGTATGCACTTTGTTCTTCATGAATTATAATGCATCTGTTATTGGTGTAAAGCCAACCATCCTGAACCTTACTCCTTTATGTTACCTCATTTTATAATAATGAAAAAGTTAATGGATATCTTGCCTTTGGTATAAAATGAACAAAGATTCAACTATAATTTTAAACAGTCCTTTAGAAGAGCACAGTATTTTATTGCCAGAATAAATGATTTTGCATTGTGGTAAATTACTGCTTTGACTACATGATTTAGATCTGAAAACAAACAACATTAGTGTTTACAGTTTTGAAAAAATTATACATTAAAGCATTATAATTTTTTAATTATTTCAAAACCTCGTAAAATTAAAAAAATCTTTTTTTCCTATATCTTTTCATAGTTAGTTGCCCATCTAAGAACAAGTTTATATTTAACTTGCTCTTAATTGTGCCATTATTACTGTCAAAACCAGAAAATTGTGGAAATGATTTATATTTGTTCTAAGATAGAGCTGTAATTTTGGTTTTCTTAAGTTTAGGTTATAATTCTCACAGTCCATGGCAATTATTTAATGAACTTGGTTACTATGTAATGCCATCACAGTTAGATTGAATAATTTTTTGACCTCAAGGCCAAAACACTGGCAAACATACTAGAAGACAGATTTTTTAGGAAAGAAATTAAGAGACATCTTCATTTGTATTAAAATACAACTTGTGTCTTCATGTTTACCGCAGATCTCTGGCTGATGCTTTTTAACAGAAGTCTAAGTACTTGTGCTTCATAGAGTGGTCACAATTAAGGTTCCTGAGAGAACCAGGAGAAGTGATAGGGCAAAGTAAAAGGAAGAAATGGGCAATGTCCTGAGTCTGTGATTAGATGGAAAAAATCACCCCTTTAGCAAAGAGCAGTTCTGAGAAATGGACTCTCCCCCTCAAAGTATCTGCAGTGCAGCTGTAACTAGTTTGCTTCTTCTTTACAAATATTTATAAGTATAATTAATATATGAATGAATTAAATAAAATTTCTAGTTACTTTATTTTTTTAATGGAGGTAGTGAGGATTGAACTCAGGACCTTGTATGTGCTAAACACACACACTACCACTGCACTTTACAACCTCTCTTTAGTTACTTCTATAAAGTAGGTATTAAATTCCAGTCATTTACTCCACTGTACCATCAATCATGCTAACTTACAAAGTTCAGCTACTTCTCTGAAGCTACGAAAGTGTTACAATCCAAATGAAGAATTAACATTATTAATTTCCAAATGAAGAGCAATCTACAAATCAAAGGCGAAAAAGCGTGTTTTGTAGTGCAAGGGGGACACAGTCTGACGTGTCAGATGAAAATAAATTGATGGTATCAAGTGTGCTTTACTGCAGAGGAGAAACCCTGACAGCCTCCTGATCTCCCTGACCTGAAGGGAATCTGGCTGAGTGTGCTCTGCACTACTCTTGCCTGGTTCCTTTGGAGAACATGCAAGAACTATAACACACTGGGCCCAGGATGACGTTACGTATTTAGAAAGTGTTCAGTGTGATCAATGCTGAAAACGGAATTAACCATTTTGTTCCTAAGGCCTCAGACAACATTACAATTTGTTGAACTGAAAGCTGTGAATAAAGCACTAAGTCTTTATGGTAGCAACTCCATGTGTGTATTTGTTTATTTTCTCTTCTTAAAGAATAGGTTTTTGGGAAAGAATTTGAAACCTTAATTCTAAATCATGTGGCACATTTCGGGGGTGAGTCTTTGATCTTTGATTTGATAAGCTGAGAAATGGACAAGAACCCTGAAGAGTAGGAGAGGAATCAGTTCAAGTCAGTGGATGGATTGATTTGTATGGGCCCCACCATGGTTTCCACCCAACTTGTTAAAAAAAGAAACAAACAAAAAATATCAACAGAAAAACCAAATCCTATTCTCTCTTTTTCTTCTTTGTGGTTTTACCAAACCTCGAGCAACAAAACAGGCAACATTTAGTGACCAAAAATATAATAGTTGCCACACAGGCCAGCAGGAACCCAATCACATCCAAAGAGTGGTGCTGGTACCAGGAGAGGTTGTGGAGGGCTGGGCGCAGGTGCTTGGCTCCTTTGTGGCGCGTGACAAACTCGATCCAGAAGACTGCTCGGTCCAGGGGCTTCACTGGCTGATCGTGGTGGATTCTTGATAACTTCATAGCATTCTCTTTATAGCTGAAGATTGAATATATGGATAACGACTTGAAAAAACCATTAAGGATGTGGTATACCTAAAATTATGTTATATGTTATTAAAAGTATTTTAAATAGTTGTATAATAAATGATGTCATAAATAACATCTCCAAGAGCACCAAAGCATGTGAGTTTGTTTCCTCTTGAAATATTTCTATATAGTGGTCTATCAGCTGGAATTTTTTGGATGCTTCATACTGTAAATAACAATTGGAGTTAGGGGAGAAAAGAACTTCTATTGGAAATAGCGTTTTCAAAGTTCAGATATAGGAATATGAATACAGCATTTTACCCTCATTTGCTGAGGGGGTGGTATTGAGAACATGATAGTGACAGGAAGCAGCACTGAGGGCAGGTCTGTGAGAGAGGAACCCTTCCCCCACCCCTCCACCTTCCCCAGGTTTGATCTGGAGTGAGGGTGTTAACAAGAAGCTAGTGTTCAACAGCATCAGGTAATGGTTTCCCTCCATGATCTTCATGGCCCTGACATTTCAGATGAAAACAGAAAACTTAATGTCACCCAATGGGCAAGAAGTAGGTCCCTAGAGTGAGTAGATGCTGGAATCTTTGCTTCAGGCTACAGAGGGATGCAAGCGCCAGTGGTGAGATGGGAAATGGCAAGAGCCAGAACACAAACCCTCTGCCTTCTGTCAAGGGACAAAAGACCAGGCCAGGGTTTTGTGTTGAGGTTTTGGATGGCAGACCTAGAAGAAGAATTTCCTTGGATATATGAAGGAGGTGTAGGAGACAGGTGATTCTTCCACACTTCAAGTGCCATGATCATTTAACTTATAAATCATTGAACTGCAGAAAATGGAAAACAGCATGTAGAAAGTTCTGAGGAGAATTGTGATCCAAAAAAACAAAAATCTTATAGAAAGCCCTGTTGCCCTTTGGTTTAAGAAAAATAAGGCAGGGCTTTGTTAATACACAAGAATTTAAGGAATAAGTACGTCTGCATATATCTCAGGGATCAAGGAAACAACAGCAACAGAAGCTCCAAAAATAGAAATAAAGTATTTGTCAGATGAAAAATTAGTACGAACAAAACCTGACAGGTACAGAAAGACTGTACTAAAACAAACGGTGCATCATTAAATCCATATAAATACAAAAGTAGGGCTAAAATGTATTGGGAAGTGTGATCATAGACAATGTTGTATGTTGTAAGCCTTGATAATGTTATAATGATTATACATCAAGCAATAATTGAGCTGTGATATAGAAGAGAGAAATGGAAAGTTGAGAAGCGGCTTCCTAGAGAAAAGTCATTCAGTATTGGCCAAAATTGGAAATAGTTTAAAAATAATTATTTTAGTCTCTAATGTCAATATTTATTCATAGATGTCTATGAAATTTTTAGTAAGAATTTATCTGATATTAAAAGAAGTATTTATCCAAAGCCTGGAAAGTATTATTATTTTGATATAGTTTCTTTTTTTCCTCCAAGATTATATTTATTAGATTTATTTGAAATACAATAACAGAAATGTAACCATTCCATATTGAGAATTTATTTATTTTTGATCACAGCTCATCGCCATGTTGTACAAAGTTCCCTAGAACTTGTTCATTTTATTACTGAAAGTTTGACCCTTTGACCAATATTTCTCTACTCCCTGAACCCCTAGTCCCTGGTAAACACCACTCTACTTTCTGTTTCTATGCATTCGCCCCTTTAGATTATACATAAAAGTGACACACAGTATCTGTCTTTCTTTGTCTGACTTGCTTAGCATAATGCCATGTTGTCACAAATGGCAGGATTTCCCTCATTCCTATAGCTGAATGATATTCCTTGATAAACATACACCACATCTTCTTTACGTATTCATCCATAGACAGACAGGCTATTTTCATATCTTAGTTATTGTGAATAAAGCTGCAGTGATCATGTGAGTGCAGATATCTCCTTCATATTCTATTTTCATTTCCTTGAGTCATAATGCCAGTAGTGGGATTGCTGGGTAATGTAGTAGTTCTATTTTTAATGTTTTGGGGAACGTGCATACTGTTTTCCATAGTGTCTGCAGCAATTTCTATTCCCATCAGCAGTGCCCTAGAATTCCCTTTCTTCACAGACGCACCACCCTGGATATACCTAGTGTTTTGATGCTGGCCTATCTGACAGGTGTGAGGTGATGTCTCACTGTGGTTTTGATTTGCTTTTCCTGATGCTTGGTGATGTCAGGCCCCCTTTCATGTACTTGTGGGCCATTTGTATGTCTTTGGGAAAATATCTATTCAGTAACTCTGGTCTTTTGAGAACATTCTTTTGGCTTAGAGTTATATGAGTTTTTTATATTTTGTGTATGAAGTGCTGATCAGATATGACGTTTGAAAATATTTTCTCTCATTTTGTAGGTTGCCTTTCATTTTTTAGAGAATTTTATTTTCTGTGCAGAAGTGGTAAGTGTGATGTAGACTCATTTGTTGATTTCCACTTTTGTTCTTTGTGCTATTGCTGTCATTTCCAAAATATTGTTGCAAAGACCCTTATTCAAGGAGCCTTTTTCTCTGTTTCCTTCTAGGGCTTTTTATGGTTTCAGGTCTTCTGTTTAAGTCTTTAGTTCATTTCCAGTTAATTTTGGTAAGTGATGTCAGATAGGGGCCCAAATTCATTCTCCTTTATGTGATTATCCAGTTTCCCCAGCACCAGTCATCTGTCAATGGACATTTAGGTTGCTTCTATGTCTTGGCTATTGTCAGTAGTGCTGTTATGAACATCAGGGTGCATGTATCTTTTCAAATTAGAGTTTCCTCCAGGTATATACCTAGAAGTGGAATTGCTGGATCATATGGTAAGTCTATTTATAGTGTTTTAAGGAATCTCCATAGAATTTTCCATAGTGACTTCACCAAATGCATTCCCACCAATAGTGTAGAATGGTTCCCTTTTCTTCACACCCTCTCCAACATTTATAAATTGATTAATTATACATAATCAGCAGTACATAGTTAATATCAAATATGATTGTCTTGTACTTAAATTCTATGAAGGAATTTTGTCATGTACTGTCCCTGAGCAGTAGATTGTAACTTCAAAGAAATATTAAACTTATTTAAAGAAATTAAGCTATTGTTACAGAGACACAATCTTTTCTTATTATTGATAGTTTTTTCTTTTCAAAACAGAAAAATATCATATGATATCACTTATATGTGGAATCAAAAAATGGCAAAACTGAACATATTTTCAAAACAGAAAGAAACTCACAGACATAGAAAACAAACTTATGGTTACCAGGGGGATGATGAGAAGGGGACCAATTGGGAATTTGGGATTTGAAGTCACTAATGGCTATAAACAGATAGAGAAACAGCAAGGTTGTACTGTATAGCACAGTGAACTATATTCAATATCTTATAATACCCTATAATAAAAAAGACTATGAAAAGGAATATATATATATGTATACACATAACTGAACCACTATTGTGTACACCAAAAACTAGAAAACATTGTAAACCAACTATACTTAATAGAAAAATTTAAAAAGTAATTAATTGAATTGAATGAAACAGTTCACTCCTATTAAAAAACAGGATGACTCTCAGAAAAGAATATATTGTATACTCACGAAGGGTTGTTAATAACCTCCTTCAAAGCATGAAGCAGATCAGAACTTGTCATTGTGGGCAAGTCTACTTCAACAGCTGCCCCTTTGGCTTTTACACGAGCAACATTATCATGCTGATCACCAAACATGGGAATTCCCACCATAGGCACCCCATGGTAAATAGCTTCATAGACCCCATTGGTTCCACTGTGAGTGATAAAAGCTCTGGTTTGGGGATGGCCTAAAAAGAAAAAAAAAATCATTATTCTGTGTTGTATGTGTTTCAGAAACAAAAAAACATGACCGCTGTATACGTCACCAATTCAATTAGGCAGTATTTCCTATGCAATTCTGTGCCCTGTGGCTTTGTATATATTCCTGTAGGCTCCAAAGAAAGTGGCAGCTAATGATTCCAGGCTGAGCAGCAATGAATGATTCTAGCAATTAAGTCATTCCACAAAACCCTGAAGGTTTGTGCAGAGGGAACTGATGGGGAGCAGTTGCCATGGACAAGTTGTTGGGAAAATACATCAATCAAAAGGAATGAAGGGATTTCAGAAAACAAATGCTTGTGTGGATGGGGAAGAGGAGCTGAGATGTGCAGAGTTTCAATGTGAGAATGTGGGCATAACAGGCTAGAAAGGTAGACTAGGGCAAGATCCTGAGGTACTGTAAGAACATGGGATTTTGCACATGATGTTACATTAGTATGGAACCATAAATAATATCGCAGATGGTGAACGGAATTGTCAGGTTTTTTTTTTTTCACAAATTTATAGTGGGGAGGAGAGAAAAGAGGTGGGAGGGAATGGATAGAGAGATTCAGGAGGCAGCTGAAATACTCTGCAAAATTTCGTGAGAGACTGTTCGAAAGGGACATTCATTGATTCTGAGGAGGGAGGTTGTATCATCAATGGGGAATTATAAATTCCACATTTATGTCAGACCTTGAGAAAAATTCTGTTCACAACCAAACCCTAGTCAGATTTCTCTGAACTCTCTTCCCCACTGGGTCCTGATATGGAGCTTCTTTGTTTATCTCTGCTTTGCCCAGTTTAGTAAGAATCCTACGAAGCCAGTTTAGCTAGACTCCACCATCCTTGATGTCCAGTCACCCTTTATAGCTGTTGCGTCATTCTTCACAATCCCTCAGATGATGTTTGACCACCCTAGCTTGCCATTGGCAAGAATCAGATTAGGTCAGTTTTGCCGGAGCCCCCTTTGTCCCTGATGTCTCCTCTTAGTAACTTTCCACCCAGTGGTACCCAATTTTGCTCTTTGGCTATAAATTTCCCAATTTTCCTGTTTGTATTCAGAGTTGAGTCCAATCTCTCTGTCTCACTGTCAAAGTCCACTGCAGTAGGATGTAAACTTAACATGATGGTTTTGAATAAACTGTGTCTTCCAGTCTTTAACAAGTGTCTGGAAGATTTTTCCTTAACAAGCCCCAGAAGAAAGGTGATGAAGATATTAAGGGTGGTTTTTTGGGGTTTTTTTTTTTTTTTTCGCTTATTTTGAATTCAAATTTGTTGAATTTTTTTTTTTTAACTGAGAAATCATTTAGCTTATCCCTCATTGAACTCTGTGCAAATTTCTCCTCTGTGGTCTTACCAAGAAGATCATTTTGCGGAATCCATTCATACAGCCGGGTATTGGCTCCGAGTGTATCTGGTTTCTTTCCTGTGTATCTCCACAGAACCTGTTAAGATACATGCCTTTACTCAATTAGAAGACTTTTAGAATCACATCCTGTCAGAAGGAGGCAGTTAACTTAGAATTAATCTAGTTCGATGTCACCAGGTTATAGATGAGAAACTGAGGCCCTAAGTGATTAAGTAATGAATGTTTCTAAACCATGGACGCTACAATCATGTTTTCAAATGCTTGCAATAATCCTAATAGATCGGCTATCAACATGAGATGGATTCTAATTTAGTAGAGGAAGGCAATCTGTATCTGAGACAACTACATATTGGTGTCGCTAGGCCATTGTGGTAGAGGAGATTTTTGAAAGAATGTTTTCAGAGGCAAAAGGGAGGGATGTTACCTACCTCACTAAGAAAGTGTTAGTGCTTTGACCTTTGTAATACATTGGCAGTAACACAGAAGCAAGCATTGCCTTTCTATCTTTGTAAGTATTGTAAGTTTAGAATTTGGTGGCGTTCAATAGATCAACAATGTTGTATAACCATTAGCACTATCTATATCCCAAATGTCTTCTTCATCTGAAGCATAAACTCTGCCATTTAGCAATAACGTCCTGTTCCCTGCCCTCCCTAGTCTGGTAACCTCTTTTCTTCCCGTCTCCATGAACTTGACCGCTCTAGGTACCACATATACTGGAAGCATACAGTAATTGTCCTTTTCTGATTTAGCATTATTTCACTTAGCATTGTCTTCAAGGTTCATGCATGTGTAACATATCAAAATCACCTTTCTTTTTTAGGTGGAAAAATATCCCATTGTGTGTATATATAACACTTCCTTTATCCATTCAGTTTTTGATTGTAGATAATGTTGCTGTGACCATCGGTGTACAAGCATCTGTTGAGGCCCTGATTTCAGTCCCTTTGACAGATAGCCAGGATTAGAGTTATTGGGTCATATGAGAGCTCTATGTTTAACTCTGTGGGGGACCACGGACATGTTTTCCAGAGCAGATACCTCACTGTGCACCCTTACCAGCAATGCGTGAGGCCGCACTTCTCCACATTCTCACCAGTACTTGATAGTTTCCATTTTTTGATAATAGCTATTCTAATGAGTGAAGCAGTATCTCTTTGTGCTTTTGATTTGCATGTCCCTAATGATGAATGATGCTGGACATCTTTTTATGTACTTTTTGACCATTTGTATGCCTCCTCTGGAGAAAAGTCTGTTCAAGTACTTTCCCATTTTTCAACTGGTTTTTTTTGTTGTTGTTGTTGTTGAGTTGTAGGAGTTCTTTATAAACTGTGCACATTCATTCTTTATCATAACCACGATTTGCAAATATTTTCTCCCAATCTGTACATTGTATTTCACTTTCTTGATAGTATCTTTTGATGCAAAATTTCTCTTCCTTTGATGTAATTCAATTTATTTATTTTTTTCTTTTCTTACTTGTGCTTTTTTGTGTCATACTTATTGAAATCATAGCAAAATCCAAAGTGATGAAGTTTTCCTTTAGGGATATTTTGTAAAAGTGTTACTGTTTTAATTCTAAAGTTTCACTCTCTGAACTACCTTGAGTTTATTTTTGTATGTGATATAAGATACATGTCGAGTTTCCTTCTTTATCATGTAGATATCAAGATTTTCTTGGCTAGTCTTTCCTTTTTTTTCTCATAAATGGTTTCTCTGTAAATTGTTGCTATTTTGGTGCCTGAGGGAAGAGGTGAGCTGAGGGTCTTCCTTCTGTGCCATCTTGGCAACATTTCTTTCATATCCTCTCAAATCAATCAAACGAGGACACTTCTTCACATCATACACAAAAATAAACTCAAAATGGCTTAATGGCAAATATCAAGTATGATACCAGAAAACTCCCAGAAGAGAACGTAAGCAAAACATTCTCTGACATAAATCATATCAATACTTTCTTAGATCTGTCTTCCAAGGCAATAGAAATAAAAGCAATAATAATCAAATGAGACGTCATCAACTGTGTAAGCATTTGCACAGCAAAGGAAACCATAAGGAAAACAAAAGGACAAACTAGGAGTGGGAGAAACTACTTGCAAATGACATGACCGACAAAGACTTAACTTCCAAAATACACAAGTAGTTCATAAAACTAAAAACAGAAAAACAAACAAACACAAAAAATCTCAAAAAATAGACAGAAGATCTAAATGGACATTCATTCAAAGAAAACATGTACATGGCCAAAAGTCACACTAAAAGATGCTCAAGATCGAGAAATGCAAATCAGAACCACAATGAGGTATCACCTCACATAGATCAAAATGGCCATCATTGGAAAATCTACAAATAATTGCTGGAGAAGGTGTGGGGAAAAGGGAACCCTCCTACGCTGTTGGATGGAATGACAATTAGTGCAGCCATTATACAGAATGGTATAGATGTTCCCTAAAAAACAAAATAGAGTCATCATATGATCTAAAAATTCCACTGTTGGGCATACATCTGTAGAAGACAAAAATTCTATTTCGAAAACACACATGCACCCCGTTGGTCATCGCAGCACTATTTATAGTAGCCAAGACATGGAAGCAACCTAAGAGTCCATTAACAGACGAAAGGATAAAGAAGATATGGTGTGAATATATACACAATAGAATACAACTCAGCCATGAATAGAATGAAATGATTCCATTTGCAGCAGTATGGATGGACCTAGAGATTGTCACAGAGGGTTAAGTAAGTCAGACAGATAAAGGCAAATACTACATATCAATTATATTTGAAAAAATTTTTAAATTATGTAAATGAACTTATTTATAAAACAGAGGTGGACTTATAGATGTAGAAAACAAACTTCTGGTTACCAAATTGGAAGGCGAATGGGAGAGATAAATTGGGAGTGTGGGTTTAACAGATGCAGACTGCCACATGTAAAACAGATGAATAACCAGGATTTACTCTATAGTACAGGGAACCGTGTATTCAATATTTTGCAGTAAAGAAGAATTGGAAAAGATTATAGATATATACATATGTATGTATAACTGAATCACTTTGCTGTATACCTGAAACTAGCACACTATTATAAATCTACTGTAATAAAAATAATTCCCTGTAAGCCCTAGTTTCTCTGCATCTCTTCTTTGGTTTGTATTTGCATTCATTTAAAAATATTTTTGAATGCTCTTGTGATTTATCTTTGGACCGATTTATTGCTAACTTCAAAGTGAACAGAAACTCTGCTCCTGTATATCGCCATTTCCCTTTCTGTTATTGACGTGTACATACTTATACACTGTGTTCCTAGTTACATGAATTAATAATTTTTATGCATCTTCTTTTAAATGACTGAGAAAATTAAAATAAATCAGAATTATAACCAAAATTACAATAATAGTAGCTTTTATGGTTGCTTTTGTTTTTACCTTTACTGCAGATCTTTATTTCATCGTATGATTTTTTATTAATGTCCAGCAGCCTTTCATTTCAACCAGAAAGGGTCTCTTTTGCATTTTTACAGGAAAAGTCTAGTGCTATTCACACCCTTCGTCTTTTGTTCATCAAGCAGTGTCTTCATTTCTACCTCATTGTTGAAGGAAATTTTGCCTGATAAAACTCTCAGTTAACAATTTTGTCTTTAAGACTTTGAATTTATCAACCCACTGCCTTCTGGCCTCCAAGGTTTCTAATGAGAATTGGCTGATTATTTTACTGAAGTTAACTTTCATGTGATGCTTTTCTTCTTTCTGGCTCCTTTCAAGCTTTTCTCATTGTCTTTGTCATTCAGCAGCTTGATTCGAATATGTCTTTGTGTAGCTCTCTTTGAATTTATCCCACCTGTAGTTCACTAAGCTTCTTGGATTTATGTCTTTCATTAAAAGCAGTATATTTTGAGACATTATTGCTTTAAATATCTTTTCTGCCCATTTCTGTCTCTCTGGGACTCCCAGCATGTGTCTGCTCATGCACAGGATGGTGTCCCACAAGTCCCTTAGGCTTTGCTCATTTAGCTGCATTTGTTTCTCTTTCTGTTCTTTGAATTTGCTAATTTCAGTTACTCTGTTTTCATTTTGCTGGTTCTTTTGCTCGCTCTTGTCTGATTTGGAACCCCTGAGGTAAAATTTTCATTTTAATTCTTGAAATTTTTAGCTGTAGAATTTCTTCTTGACTCTTTTAAAAGAATTTATTTCTCTTTATCAATATTTTATATCTTATCTATATCTTTTGTTCTCTTTATAACTGTCTCCCTGTGGTTCTTTGTGAATTTTTAAGACAGTGCTATTAAAATCTTTTTCTGGTAATTCCAAAATCCACGCTCCTTCACTAATTGTTTCTGTCTATTTTGTTCCTTTGATTGGACCATCTTTTCACCTATGTATGCCTTGTGATATTTTTTTTCACCTATGTATGCCTTGTGATATTTGCTGAGAACTGTACATTTGAGGTTTTTATAAAGTTCTAACTCCAGAAATCAGAATTTCCCCTTCTTAATTTTTTTTTTTTTATATTGTTGAAGGGTTTCTCTTTGCCAGGAATCAGTCTGAGGTAAAAGCTTTAGGTTTTCACAAGTCTTTTGTCAGCCTATGGTTTTCCCTGGACATACACATAGCTTTCTAAATTTCACTGTATGTGAAGTTTTAAAAAAATGGCCCCATTGGTGATTGTCTGACTCCCAGAGAAAAAAAGAAAAAAAAAATAGTGCTCATCCTTTAAAATCCCTGGAAACTTCTGCTAATCGAAGTTGAAACAACTGTGGCCAACTTCTGTGCCTACATGCCAGTGAACAAAGCATCAGTCATCAATCAGAATGCAGAACCAAAATCTGGAGATTAAGGTCATTATTTCCCAGCATAGCTCCAGCAAATCACACCAGGAATAAAACATGTTGGCTGTCATGGGACTGGGTGAGGTAGACTTAGAACTTGCTGCTATGCTAAATGGTTGAATTTGTTTTAAAAAATTAACCACAAATTACTAGTCAGTCTCTCCACTGAAAAATTCAAGTGCTCACATAGAGTCCATATTTCCATCATAGTTACTTCAGACAATTTCTTGGTGCTTCTGAATCTACCTTGATGTGACCCTTAAGCACTGTATTTTAATACAGTTGAAAATTTAATATTTTTCTGAAGATGCCATTTAGATGAGATGTTTAAATGGATATTGCTTCCATAAAATGATTTTTGAAAGTAATTTGGCTATGTGCACAAGACTTGTCATGATGTTTTGGAACTTAAAATTGCATATAAAGTTAGCTATTTTATCTAAAGCTACAAGGTAAAAAGTGTCCCTGGCAAATTAGGAACACCATCACTCAGTTATAACCTAGGATGCTATCAATTAAAAAAATGCATAGTTTGTGGGAATGCCATAGAGTGAACTGCCATTAATCTTTTACAGTATTACTAAAATCTTTAACTGTTTACATAGAAGCATCACATTTAGGAGTATTCCTGGAATCTAAGCTGTCAGTTCCAGGTCCCAAACAATTAATTAAAAGGAGATGTACTCCGAGGCAGCCTGTGAATCAATGGTATAATTTTGAGTGTCTCTTCCTGTATTCTCTGACATGTTAGTTGTACCTTGTGTATATGCCACAGATTTAAAAAACAAATAACACAAAAAGAGGTTAGATTTCATGGAAACCTTAAAACCTAGGCAAACAGCTGACCTATTGTTTAAGATCGAGAGTGACTTAGTTTTATCCCATTACATAAAGAAAATACGGCAATATGTTTTCCTGTCAGTAATGCCACATTTAAAGCAAGTAGCATAAAATATCTTCTTGTAACATTTAATATTTTTTCTTTACACTTTAGTTAAATTGATGCTAATATCAGTAGCTTTTCTTACATTTTTAAAGTGCACATTTAAGGAGATCCTCATAGATTTTAAAACAGCTGCTCTTCCAAAAATAACTTTATCTGACCTTCTGTGGAATCTGGGCAAGGGCTGATGCAATCATCTTGGCCTTTTCTTCCGTGAGGTTTCTGATCATTGACCCCAGAGTAAACACCACAACTCCATCTTCTCCAGAGCTTTGGACAAACTCTTCCAAGTCCTGTGAAGAAAACAATCTTTGTAATATGAAAGTTAACACTTACAAGAATAAGATAGTCACACACTTTTCTCAATGTGTCTGAATTATTAGAAAGTTTCTGCTTTTTCATATGTTAACCATTTCAGAGTATGAAACATATGGCCTGAAATCCTTGGTTATTAGGCAAATTAAGAATAATTTAATTGTAAAACATGGGGGGAGATAGTCAATATATGGTAATAACTGCAAATGGAAAGCAACCTTTAAAAATTATATGAGATAAAAGATTTTAAAAATAATTTAAGCTGGAGGCTCCCTACTAGTATGTTCTAGACATTTCTGAGGTGTGTTTGTATCTCTGTTTACAAATCATTGACTACATGTTATCATTTGCCATGTGTTGAGCTCTTTATATGTGTCATTACACTCAGATATATGGTGATCTTAAGATATATGTATACATTTGCAGATGGGAAAGCTACCTCAGAGAGGTAAAATAATTTGTTGAAGGCTATAAAGCAGTAGCTGGCAGAGTCAGGTTTCTATTTAAGCTTGTTGTTTGTAAAGTGAATGACTATATTAGATACTGTCTATTGCCTTCCAACAGCCTCTCCACAAATCTCCAGATGAAGAATATCTGATTTCTGCTTCATGTTAAATAGTCCTGGTGCTTCATTTCATATTTAGCCTTGGGTGATAATAAGATTATCATTCTTTCTTCTGCTGAATCCTGGTCAGAATAATGACATCCTTTTGGTACAATTTACTTTGTTCTGTTTTCTGAATTTCAATTTGTTTTTAATTTGGCCACATTTATACATTAGATAAGTTTCCACAAACACATTTAGGATTGAGGAAGCCATATAATTTCTGACAGGTAATTAATGCAGGAATTCCTCTAATGCATACTTTGCAAATGACAGTAATAGTATAGAAAAATTAGGCTTGGAATCCAAAATAAAAATAGCATATTTAATCTTCCTGAAGTAAAAAGAAATCTTTTCATCCTATGTTTAGTTACTAACTAAGCTAAGTCAACCAAATAAGATAAGGAAAACATGCATGAGGTTTGAAATTGAAGACAGGGAAGAGATTTATTTTAAGCATTTGACTCACATGATTATGGAGGCCAGCAAGTTTAACATCTACAGAATAGGCCTTCAGACTGAAGACTCAAGGAGCAGTCCCTGTTATAGGTCAAGTCTGAAGGCCCTCTTGGCAGAACTCTTTTCCACATGGGAGAGTTCAGTCTTTTCTATTCAGTTCTTCAACTCATTGGATGAGGCTCACCCACAAATGCAGAGCAGTTTACTTTACTCAAGGTCCACATATTTAATGTTAATGTCAGCCAAATACACCCTCACAGAAACTTCCAGAGTGATGTTTGGCTAAATAGCTGGGTCCCAGGCCCAGGGAAGCTGACACATAAAATTAACCATATACTATTCTGATAGATGGATTGATTTAACATGGAAATTTATTTTCAATGACAGCAGAGTATTCTTGAGATACTGGGAAATATTTTAACATTTCTGCAGAATGTACATGTTCATAAAGACTTAATGAAGTATGAAAAAGGAAAGGAAATACGGGGACTACTTCAACCAGATAATAACACATAATACAAAAGGAAGGCTCCTGACCTGCTGATTGCAGTCTACTAGTGTAAGAGAGTCATGGCCGCTAATTCCTGAGCATGTGTTTTCAGCTGGCAGATCAAATACTATCAATAACAAACTGGAAATCATTTCAGCAGATAAGTTCTCAAACAGGCAAAATCAGCACATTCAAGTACCTTCGGTAGGGGCTTCGCAGGCTTGCAGTGCAGTCCTCCAACAAATTCAACATTAGGTAAATACGGTTGAGGAAATTCAAAATCCCAGTAAGTTCGAATCAACCACATTTCAGCTTTCCCCATAGTCTCACATAATGTGGTAGGTTTTCCTGAATAAAAATGAAGGATGATAGAGAGGAAACAAGCTGACATGTTATAAGGGAACTGTTTCACCATCTACTTTTCTAAGAGAAATCTTTGAAGATACTGGCCCTATGTTATCTCTGTGAAATCCATTGACCTTTTCCCCAAGAGTACAAATAGTGAGATTATCAATAACCAAAGACCAATTTAAGCATGGAACAAAGCCAAAAGCCCGCTGCTTCATCTCTGCCAACAGAGTCTTCTGCTTGAGCTAAGCCTGAGCCCCACTCCACGCTCAGCAAGGACACCTGCTCCGAGCCAGGAACAAGAAACTCAGGCAGTGATCCTCAAACTTCTATGGTCGTGTCTCCTCCTCTTCTCGAGAACCCTCTTCTCCAATTTTTTGCATCCTTGTTGCCCCAAGAACCTCTGGTTTCTTAAAAAAAACAACTTTTTACTGTATCCATCTTTTCCCCTAGTGTTTTCCAGTGTGCTGTCACAACTAATTACATCATATCGGGAATGAATTATTAAAAGGAAACTTTTTTAAGTGATTTTCTCCTTTGCCATACAAAATGGAAGTTCCTGTTGGACAAGCCTTTTGTCCTCTTCGGGGAAGATATAGCAGTGTTTATTAAGCTGGTGGTGAAATATTTAGTATTTTGACACATTTAGCTGACTAACAGTAAAAAGGGGGTCTCTTTCAACTGAATGGCAATGAAGTGGCTATTAACAGCTTAAGAACTGAAAGTAGTGACTGAGAAGTAAATCACTTCTCTTTGTTTGGAGTCCGAGCTGCATTTCTGCATTCTATTCAATTACTGTGGTGTAAGGAACCTTATCCAGGGTTTTGGCGTCCTTTTGAAATACATACTCAGTATCACTAATATGAAGACACTGTAGCTTTATGTTGTCCCATCACATGGCTTTTTGAATATTCTCCTTGATGTTCTGAGTGTGCTTAAGTTCTGATTAGCAAATGTGAGGGATTTTGAACTGACCAGGACGATCTATCTGTGTAAGAGATCACAAGCGAATTTCAGTAATTTAAGCATTTGATTCTGATAATGACAACGGTATTCAAAATCCAGTTTCATACTCAGGTCATATCCCATTTCAGCGGCTTATTGGTGTAGCCTTGGGTATAATCTTCTTCCCTTTGTGTGATGCTTCACTCTCACACCATCTTTTTGACAGGTTTATTAAGATAGAATTTACATATTGTATAATTCTTCCTTTTAAATATACAATTGAGTAGTTTTTAGTATATTCATAAGGTTGTGAAACCATCTCCACTACTGTATTTTACAAATTGTTATTACTCCTGAAAGAGAGCCCATATCCATTGGTAGTCATTCTCCCTTTCTTCCTTTTCCCAGCCCCTGACAACCACTGTTCTACTTCTTTCTTCATTTGACTATTCCAAATAATCTCATTTCATTTAATTTAAATGAAAGTATACACTGCGTGGTCTTTTGTGCTGCCTTCTTCCCCTTAGCATAGTGTTTTCAAGGTTCATCCCTGTGGTACTGTGTATCAGTACTTCCTTACCTTTTATTGCTGAGTAATTCTTTTGTTTGGCTATACTTCATTTTGCTTATCCACTCATAATTGATGACCATTTGGGTTGTTTCCATATTTGGATACTGTGGATAATGCTCTACGAGCAATCATGCATATGTTTTGTGTGGACACGTGCTTATTTTCCTTGGTTATAAACCTAGGAGTAGAATTTGAGGAAAACATGGTTGCTTCACTTTTTTTCATATCAATACCATTTTGCTGTTACGTCTGCACTCCTAGATTAGTAATCTGTTGTGTTTAATGGATTGAAATGAAGAGAATATAGTATGAGAAGTAAAAAATAATGCTTGATCTGCATGAAGAGATTATGAGACAATATCTCAAATTAGGAAAAGCATTTCCCAAATTTCCGAAGGTACGTGCCACATTTGATGTTATGTTGGGGCATTTCTTGAGGAATGGATGATTTGAAGATTTCTTACATATTTAGAACATTATGCATATGTATGTCTTTGTCCTTTATTATCGATTTACTGTGGATTTTTGAGTTCACATACTTTGAAGTTGAATGTGAAGTTGTATAATTCTGCCTGGTCGAAATGAGCATCTCCCCAAAATATGTCTTTATTGCACTATAGGATTTTGACTGTTTTGGGGTCTAACCTAGCACTATTACTCTAATATTCCTCTTTCCCTCAAAATGATTGTAAAGAGTTCCTCAAAAAACTTTTTGAAACAGAATTACTGGTTTCCTCCTGAATTATTTCAACATATCTATGACATGGTTCAATTAATAATTGTATAAGTTATGACTTATGTATTTAGAATTTGAAACACACTTAAAATAGATTTTATAATAAAGATCCTAAATTCCGAGTAGTCAAATAACAATCTGTACCTTACAGCATTTTTAAATGTATGATGAGAGTAAAGAAATTATTTTTCTATTTACAAAGTCTTTATTCTTCTTTCTCAGATTGATATACTGCTCCCCTCCAAACATTCTTAGGTAAAAACAGCTAGGAAAGAATCAAAGACTATGATCACTATGTCCTACCAGTAATCCTTCCCTATGAAAGAGGGTCCACCACTGAGCACCAAACTGCTTGAATCAGAAATAAACAAATAACCTTGATTCAGCTGTAGATCAGTCACTGCTTGATCTACAAGTCAGACAATGTCACCAAGAAGGGATTTCAAATTATCTATCTCAGTTTTGCCTTTTGCATCTTGGACTCTGAACATGAGTGACTGGTGATGGATGGGTAGAGCAGCTTCTGTGCACATTTTCTTTAGGGTCAAGTCTAGAGAAATAAGCATGTTCTTCTCTCACAGAATGCCCAGGAAATGTCTGAACGCAATTTGTCCACTTCGATTATGACACATGCTGTTCTGAACATAAGGCATATTCCTGGGCAGCATAGTTCTTTAGAAGCAGTCATAGTGTTTGTGAGTTGTTTAAAAAAAAATTTTGCAGAGAGAATTTAGAACAGATATCTCAAAAAACAAAAAGGGAAATGGCTATATATAACAATAGTTCACAAGTACAAACAAATTTAAAAAATTTTAGGAATAAACACAATTTTTAGGAATGATAGATTATTAGACATATATAGTGTTAAAATTAGTAATAAGGAAAATAATTGAAAATTTCATACGTAACTGCAAAAGACCTCAAATATCCAGTCATCCTGAGACAGAGAAGAAACCTGGAGGCATCACACTTACTGATTTCAAGCAATATTATAAAGTTATACTAATCCAGGTCTTTTTTGTGGTGGGGCTCTATTATTACGTTTATTTATTTATTTACCAGAGGTACTGGGATTGAAGTGGGACCTCGTTCATGCTAAGCATGTACTCTACTACTGAACTATACCTTGGAGCTATACTAATCCAAACCATATGGTACAGGCATTAAAACAGACACATGGAATCACAGAACAGAATCAAGTGCTCAGAAATAAACCTACGCGTATTTGGCCAACTAATACTTCACAAGAAGGCCAAAAATTATTCCATGAAGGAGGACATTTTTTAAAAAAATTCTTGATGAAAAAATTAGATATTCACATCAAAAGAATGAAACTAGACCTTGAACTTACACCACTATAAAAGTACTCTTAAATGAATGAAAGACTTAAATGTAAGATGTACAACCATGAAATTCCTAGCAGAAAACACAGGGGAAATATTTCTTGACATGGGCCTTGACAGAGATTTTTAAAAATATGAAACTTAATGCATAAACAACAAAGTTCAGAATGAAGAAATGGGACTACTTGAAACTAAAAAGCTTCTGCACAGCAAAAGAAATGATCGACATAATGAGAAGGCAACCTATGAAGTGGGAGAGCATATTTGCAAACCCTATGTCTGACTAGGTGTTGCTGCCTAAAGTACATAAGGAACTCACCTAATTCAATAGCACGAAACCAAACAATTCAATAAGAAAAATTATCAAAGAACCTGAATAGACATTTTTCCAAAGAAAATATTCAAATGGCAACAAATACATGAAAAGGTGCTCAACATTACTAGTTATCAAGGAAATGCAAATCGAAATCAAAATGAGGTATCACCTCTCACCTGTTAGAATGGCTATTATCAAAAAAAAAAAAAAAAAAAATGAGAGACCACAAATGGTAGTGAGGATGTAGAGAAAAAGGAGCCGTGTGCTCTGTTAATGGGAAGGTAAATGGTGCAGGACTATGGAAAACAATATGGAAATAAAAGTACCATATGATCCAGCAAATCCACTTCTAGGTATATATCTGAAGGAAAGGATATCCCTGCATCTGCATGTTCACTGCAGCGTTATTTACAATAGCCCAAACTGGAAACAACCTCAGTGTTTATGGATAGGTAAATGAATAAAGAAAATATGGTTATTATACAATGAGCTGTCTCAATATGGACGGAGATTGGGGAAATTATGTTAAGTGAAGTAAGTCAGAAAGAAAAAGGTATCACTTATACATAGAATCTGAAAAGAAAACAAATCAAAAAAGAAAACGAACTCATAGAAACAGAGAACTGATAACTGATCGCTGGATTTTGGGGTTTGAAGCTGGGAGCAACAGGTAGGTGAGGGTGGACAAATTGTACAGATTTCCCATTCTAAAGTAAGTAATGCAGGAGATGTAATGTCCAGCATGGTGACTATAGTTAATCACACTGCACTGTGTATTTGACAGGTACTAACACGGTAGATCTTAAAAGTTCTATCTCAAGATAAAAAATTTTGTAACTCTGTGTGGTGATGTATGTTATCTAACGTTATTGTGGTGATTATTTCACAACAGATACCAAAAAAAGATCATTATGTTGTATACCTGTGTTGAAACAAAATGATTTTAAGGCAGGAGAAGAAAAGGTTTACAAAAAATTTCTCTGCCATTTGAGTTACTTCCCTGTTGTCCCCTTTTACTGTGCACTGTGCATCTGCATTGTACATTAACTAGATCCCCGTGGAAGACACAGGAAAACATACTCACCAAAAAAAGCAATTTTGTACTGATGCTAGCAAGTAATACCTTTAAAGATAATATTACTCCCTTAATCCCTTAGGGGTTATAGTGACCTACTTCATGCCTTTTTGGACTTGTAAACTGTCAATATATTGCTTTGATGTATAAAATCTTTTGTTGTGTAATCCGTTGTCTCAAAAACTTATATAACTGTGCTGTGGTTCTAATGGGCAGAACATTCCTTAGAGCTTCTTGACAGACTCTCCAGAATTATAATCCTCATGTTGACGCCAATAAAATTTTTCATTTATTTTGTAGGATGACTATTGAATAACTTTTTGTCAATATCAAAAGTAATACAATGTTATATAGCTAAGTATATTTAAAAAAATCTAACTAAATAATGTAAGCAGGGAAGCAGGGTACTGCTTCCTCAGAGATAACTAGCCTCTTAGGCAAAAATTCCTCAACAAAATTTTATAATTAAAAAAGTCAATTATGCAAAAGGGAAAAAGAAGAGTAAATAGAGTTGCTAAAATAGAAAAAAATTTTTTTTGCTCAGGGTCAATGCTCGCTAGTTGAACTCTAATGTAATTTTGCATAGAACAACAAGAAAACAATGAGGTAAGTTAAAAATCTAGAAACATGCTCCTTTTGAGAAAAATCTTCCTTTTCTTGCCCTTTCAAAAGCAAGAACATATGAAACCAAGCTACATTCATTTATTTTCTACTTTCATGCTTACCAGATGCCAAGTCTGGCAACCAATCAACCAAGCCTTGATAGGAGGCAAACAGAAGTCTGAGAAACAGCAAGTTAATCAGAAAGAAAACAAGGTGTATAAAAGTAAACAAGAGAGTAGACTGAAGTTATAGAAATAAAAGACATTGTCATATTTGGTTTTTCCAAATACTCCAAAAATCTTAGCATCAAACAAGACCTATGAATATAGAGAATATTGTCTTCTCTGATATGGTGTCAGTACTCAATTATGAAAAAAATACAATAAGAAAATATTACTATTTTTTCCACTCAAAATAGTTTAGGTACAAGAACTAGGGTCCTCCCTAAAAATCCCTTTTGTAAGTTTTCATACAGTCAGACAAATATTTACATTTAATATATGAAATAAGAATCCTTATTACACGCAAATTTCTCTTACCTAAAACATTGCTGTAATATGCATCCCATTCCGGAAATATATAGTAAGAATACAGCATATCAATTAATGTATACAGTAACCAATTCTCCAGCCTCTGTACAAAAGACATGTTGTCTGTCAGTCTTGATGTACTTCCAGGAACGTAGGAAGAAGGCATCGGAAGCCCAGCACACCATCTCTCAATGACATTTCCGTAGGAGCTCCGGAAAGAGTATATAAATGGAATATTGAGGAGCTCAGCCACTAACTCCCCACAAAAGCTTAAAGGGTCAGCCAAGCAGATATCAAACTTAGCTGCCTGTAGTCTGCTGAGTAAATCCTTATCTGTGATAGCACTGTCACATACTCTTTTCATTGTTCTAAAAAAATTGTGCTCTATTTTTGTCAGTTTTATATGCATTTCCCACCAGGAGAGATTTGACAGTTCAAAAGAAGCTGAATAGAGAATTGTATCGAGTTCTTCCCTGAGAGTTTCTTTAGTTACCGGAAGTTGGAGGATCTCCACATTAAAAGGAATCTTGGTATGATCAAGCAGGAGACTTGGTGAAGGTACCAGGACAGTTATCTCGTGCCCACGATGGCGGAGTTCTTCCAGAATCACATTTAAATTAATCCAATGACTGAAATCCATGGGCCATACAAGTACTTTCCCAGTCCTTCCAGAGTCAAAGAAACCCAGATGCAGCATGAAAAGGACACAGAAGCCTTTCACAGTCTTCATGATTAACTCTCGCTGAAAGGAAATCTGAGCTTAAACCAAGTGCGTGACTCACAATACAAAGACATTTACTTGTCCCGCCCAACCAGTTTATACTAGGTTGGGCTGAACTTTGAAGTGTGTACTTTGTATTACGGATTAAAAAGAAATGAAACTACTTTGATGGAAAAAAAAAAAAGGCTGAAAAGTCAATACACTGAGTTTGGAAACAAATGCTCAGAATGAGAATTTCAAAACTTTTTTTGAGGATATGAAAATAAAGAGCAGCACACCTACAGTGAATTAAACTACAGCAAAGGTGGCAAGAATATACATTGGAAAAAAGACAAACTCTTCTAAACGTGGTGTTGAGAAATCTGGGCAGCTGCATGTAAATCGATGAAGCTGGAACATTCCCTCAAGTCGTACACAAAACTAGAGTAAAAAGTTTGTGGGATCAGGAGAAGGCTCACAAGCACAAGCACTTCAGGCTTCTGCTCTAGGGAAAGCAATGGGGGACCCCAACACTCAGATTGTCAATGTGGACTCAAAAGAAGGCATGCAATCTGAGGATATTCCTGGAGGATTTCTTCTGCTCAAGTGAGAAAAAGAAACGTGGAGGAGGTGTATCCACAGAAACACCTGAGGAAGTCTCAGAATGTCTAGTCAGACTGATGGGTGGAAGTATTTGTATCTCAAAGCCAGTCAGTAAAGACTGGGCTTGGTGACACTGATTCCTTAAATGCAAATTCCAACACAAGCCTATGAAGAACATGAGAAATCAGGGAAATACGACACCACCAAGGGAGCACAAGGATTTTCCAGCAAACAGCTACAAAGAAATACAGATGTATAAGTTGCCTGAAAAGAATTTTAAATAATGTTTTTAGGAAGCTGAGGAAGCTATGGGAAAAAAGAGGCAAGGAAATGACGTTTAATGACAACAAGACATCACTACTGACCTGATCAAAATAGGAGATTGAACACAGAAATCAAGTAAAATTAAAAATTAAGTGGAAAAAATAATAAAAAATGATTAGCTTAATTAAGAATAACAACAAGAAGAAAAAGGACACAAAGCTGCCATAAATCCTGGAGCTAAGGAATCTGCTGAATGAAATGAAAAATGAATACAGGGCCTCAGAAACAGACTCAGTCAAGCAGAGTAAAGAATGTGTGAACACAAAGGCAGGTCATTTGAAGTTATCCAGTCAGAGGAAAGAAAGAAAAAAAAAAAAAACAACTAGAAAAGTGTGAAGTGAAAGAAATGTAGAAGAATACTAAAAGATCTCCATAATATTATAACCCATCACAGCATAGGCCTCCTGTGGAGTTCTTTCCTTGTCGGGTCCCACTCAAAGCTGGCAGTCTTTTGAGTTACGTAGCATATTTGTCCTAGAATGGAATATATATATTCTTCCCCCAATTCTTGAAAGACTTAAAAATCAATGTTTCTTTTTTCTTTGTTAAAAAAAAAAAAGACAAAATGCAAAACTCTATTCTCCTTTGGAAGTAATAACCTCAAATACACCTGACCATTAGACCTCAGTTAATTTTATTGAGATCACACTTGAATATTCATAGGGTTATCTTACACTTTGTACAGCATATGTGTCATATTTAGGTTTCCAATATATTAGACACTAATTTTCCTGTCTCATTTGCAAAATGTCATAAATACAGTCAGTCAGCACAATCTTCTGAAGGATACCCAGGTAATTTATATCTTGTGGGTAATAGTTTATGGAAAAAAAAGCGTTTATAGTACAATCCTGATGTCAAAGAGTAAATGTGTACTGTTTCTTCCAAGTGAATAAGAACCGTTTATAAACATCTTTTCTGGTAGGGATGGTGGAGAACACGCCCATCTAAGCAGTGGCCTCACTCCATTCTGGAGATGTCTGAGTCTAGCAGAGATACCACATCTGGCACAGAGGATGAAATTGGAATCATGTCTTGGATGAGTTTGCACAAGTGTACTATCACTTTGAAGAAAATGGGAGACGGAGAGATGGCGGAGTAGAAGGACGCTCGCAGGTCACCCTCTCCCACAAATACACCAAGACCCACATCTACAGACCCACTCAGCCAACCAGAGCACCTGCGGAACTCCGACAGAACATCGCCCTCTTCAAAAGATAAAGACACCAGAAATCTGGTAGGAGAAAAGGAAAAAAGAAAGAACAAAAGGCAAAGCAGCGAGGGACGGGTCCCGCGGGGAGGGAGTGGCAAAGGAGGACTGGCGCTCGCTCGCGGGGTCTCCCCTCTCCAACTGAGAGGCCAGCGGGACGGAGGGGGAGCCTCCGAGGCTCGGATCTGTACAGAGCAGCCCTTGACTGACAGAACTAAGTTAAACGGGCACACAGCGTCCCCCCGGCACCGAGCCTGAGACGCTGGCCGGCAGGCGCGGGCAGGGCCAGGCTGCACAAGCCGGGCGGAGGACGGGGGCGGCTGCACGGAGGGAGCCCCGGGGGAACACAAGGGGCTGCGCGCCGTGGCTGTGGGTGCACAGGGCAGAACAACCTGGGCCCTCCATAAAACAGCACGGTTGATCTGTTCTCGGGGGAAGGGTGCACACCCCCATCTCTGAAAACCCACGGAAAGTTTTCGGGGGAAGAGAGGCGGGGCTCAGGCACAGCCGCTATATCCTCCGGAGCTGAGCACCCAGGCTGGGGCGGGAGCGAAACCTGCATCCGCACTGAAGGGCTTAGCAGCCTCAAAGGCCAGACTGAGACTGGCCTGCAGCCCGGGGCAGATAGGATCCTCCATCCTGGTCCCTCAGAGAACTTGCTCCACAAAGACAAACAAGGAGCTGGGTTCTGGCTCGGAGAAGGGACAGGGCTGTCCCTCGGTCTTCCCCGAGCCCACCCGCGGAGCGCCGACCAGGGCGGAGCGCGCAGTCACACAGAGCAGCGGAGCTACCGGCAGAGCAGCGGAGCTACCGGCAGTGCAGGTAGAGCGAGAGCGGCCCCCCGCCTTTTGGGCAGGAAAACAGCCCCTGACCGAGGTGCTGGGACGGGGCACGACCCGCCCTCCTACCCGGCCAGTCTGCAACATCTGACTGTGGCATCTGGAGGGGCAGCGACCTGCCCGCCCACAGCAGAGGAGAGCTGCACCTGACCCAGTGTTAGGAGGAGGCGCGATCTGCTTGCGGACAGGTGCTGGGAGCAGCACAGAAGAGGGCGCCAACGGAGGGCCTCTGAAAACAGTAAGCTGAGCTTCCAAAACAGGAGACAAGACAGAAAGACTTCACATTAAAAGCACACAGACTCCAGGAGAACACGGACAAACCCACCCCTCCCCTTTTTTTTTTAAAATCTGTTTTTACCTGTTCTATTTTCTATTACTCTCTTAATTTTTACTTCTTAATTCATTTCTATTTCTCTTGGGTTTTGATGTCCTGTTATTGATTAGACACAGGTTTCAAATACATCGATTCATCTCCCCCCCCCTTTTTTTTGTTAAGGTTTTAAAAGGACATCTCAACCCGATTAATACTCTGCTTCAACTCGCTCTTCTATTATTCATTATACACTGTTTTCAAACCCTCTTTCTCCCTTCTTTTAAAATTCTTTCTCTCTCTCTTATTTTTTTTTTCTTTTCCTAAGTTTTATTCCTAAATAGGTATTAGATAGATAAAATCCTTAAGGACCAAAATAAACAACTGATACTTTATAAACCACAGTGCCAGAGAGGTATGAGCAAGATGAAGAAGCAGAAAAACCTTTCCCAATTAAAAGAAGAAGAGAAATCCCCTGAAAGAAAGATCAACGAAATAGACATCGATAGCCTACTAGATCAATATTTCAAAAAAGGAGTGATCGAATTGCTGAAGGAATTAAAAGAGATAGTGTTTAGAGATATAAAATATGTCAAAAATGAAATTGAAGCTATAAAGAAGAGCCAAGTAGAATGGGTAAACTCATTGACAGAGATTAGGAATGATCTAATAGCTGTGCAAAGCCGACTAGATAATGCAGAGGAACGAATTAGTGATCTAGAAGACAGGGCAATAGAAAGCACCCATTCAGAAGAACTACAAGATAAGCAAGTAAAAAATAATGAAAATAGCATAAGGGACCTATGGGATAATATAAAGCGTCCCAATCTTCGGATAATAGGGGTCACAGAAGGAGAAGAAAGATCAAAGGGGATTGAAAAGGTTTTTGAAGAAATCATGACTGAAAACTTCCCAAACTTAAAGAAGGAATCAGATATCCAAGTACAGGAAGCTCAGAGGGTCCCAAACAGGAAGAACCCAAATAGACCCACACCAAGACATATCATAATCAAGATGGCCAGAGTCAAGGATAAAGAAATGATTCTAAAGGCAGCAAGAGAAAAGCAAAGAGTAAGTTACAAGGGAACCCCCATAAGGCTCTCAGCTGATTTCTCTACACAAACACTATAGGCCAGAAGGGAGTGGCAAGATATATTCAAAGCCCTGAATGAAAAAAAGATGCAGCCTAGGATCCTTTATCCAGCAAGGCTATCCTTTAGGATAGAAGGAGAAATAAAGAGTTTCACAGACAAAAAAAAAAGCTGCAGGAGTTTAGCAACACTAAACCCATGCTAAAAGAAATATTGAAAGGGCTATTCTAAATAGAAAAGCAGCAGGATGCTACAGAAATGAGAAACTCACAACTGGAAAGGTGATAACTCATGAATTACAAATAAAGTAAACATGAAATTATAAAAGAAGACATACAAATCACTGAGAGTGGGAGAGGGAGGCAGGGAAATATAGAATATCTTATTCTTTCATTTTTAAATCTTTTTTAACAGTAGGATGGGTTTGAGAGCATGTTACTATCAGTTTAATAAAAACAGTTATAGTAATGGGTTAATAGATTTACAAAAAAGGGTAACCACAAGCCAGAAATTTACAAAGGAGTCACAAA
The DNA here is from genome assembly GCF_036321535.1 of Camelus dromedarius. Taxonomy (NCBI): domain Eukaryota; kingdom Metazoa; phylum Chordata; class Mammalia; order Artiodactyla; family Camelidae; genus Camelus; species Camelus dromedarius. The sequence goes on from NC_087436.1 coordinate 69,368,046, forward strand.
AATTAAATAAAATCCATGATAATACAAAGGAAAATTACCAAAGCACAATAGGAAGAAGAAAGGAACAAAGAGGATATACCAATTCAACTGCAAAGATAAGTTCAAAATGGCAATAAACACACATCTATCATTAATTACTGTAAATGTTAATGGACTAAATGCTCCAGTCAAAAGACATAGAGTGGCAGACTGGATAATAAAGCAAGAACCTTCAATATGCTGCATACAAGAGACCCACTTTAGGGAGAAGGACACATATAGATTGAGAGTGAAAGGATGGAAAAGGATATTCCATGCAAATGGAAAAGCCAAAAAAGCAGGTGTTGCAGTACTGATTTCAGGCAAAATAGACTTTAAAACAAAGGCCATAAAGAAAGATAAAGAAGGACATTTTGTAATGATTAAAGGAGTGATACAAGATGAGGATATTACACTCGTTAATATATATGCACCCAATATAGGAGCACCTAAGTACATACAAGAATTACTAACAGAGATAAAGGGGGATATTGATGGGAATACAATCATAGTTGGAGATTTTAACACTGCATTAACATCACTAGACAGATCTTCCAGACAGAAAATAAACAAGGCAACAGAGAAATTAAATACTACAATAGAAAAACTAGATTTGGTGGATATTTTCAGAGCATTACACCCCCCAAAAATAGGATATACATTCTTTTCAAGTGCACATGGAACATTTTCCAGGATCGAAAATGTACTTGGGCACAAAAGAAACCTCAACAATTTTAAGAAGATAGAAATTATCTCAAGCGTCTTTACGGACCACAATGCCATGAAACTGGAAATCAAGAACAGAGAAACAAAGGAGAAAAAAAGGAAAGCATGGAGATTAAACAATATGTTATTGAAAAAACAATGGATCAATGAGGAAATCAAAGCTGAAATTAAAAAATACCTTGCGACAAATGATAATGAAAGCACAACCACTCAAAACCTATGGGACACAGCAAAGGCAGTGCTAAGAGGGAAGTTTATAGCGATACAGGCCTTCCTCAAAAAAGAAGAACAATCTCAAATAAACAATTTAACCCACCACCTGAATGAATTAGAAAAAGAAGAACAAAAAGCCCCAAAAAGCAGTAGAAGGAAGGAAATAATAAAGATCAGAGGGGAATTAAATACAATAGAGATTAACAAGACCATAGAAAAAATCAACCAAACCAAAAGCTGGTTTTTTGAAAAAGTAAATAAAATCGACAAACCTCTGGCCGAACTCACAAAGAAGAAAAAAGAGAGAGCACAAATCAGCAAAATAAGAAAGGAAAATGGAGAAATTACAACAAACAAAATAGAAATACAGAATATCATACGAGAATATTATGAAAAACTATATGGAACCAAACTGGATAACTTAGAGGAGATGGACAAGTTTCTGGAAACATACTGTCCACCAAAACTGAATCAAGAAGAATCTGAACACTTGAACAATCCGATCACTAGAAAGGAAATAGAAATAGCAATTAAAAACCTCCCTACAAATAAAAGTCCAGGACCGGACGGCTTCACCGGGGAATTCTACCAAACATACACAGAAGAACTCATACCAGTCCTTCTCAAACTCTTCCAGACGATTGAAAAGGAGGGAATACTCCCAAACTCATTCTATGAAGCCACCATCACCCTAATACCAAAACCAGGCAAAGACACTACAAAAAAGAGAATTATAGGCCAATATCACTGATGAACATAGATGCCAAAATCCTCACCAAAATTTTAGTAAATAGAATCCAACAACACATAAAAAAGATTATACATCATGACCAAGTGGGGTTCATCCCAGGGACACAAGGCTGGTTTAACATATGCAAATCAATCAGTGTAATACATCACATCAACAAGAGAAAGGACAAAAACCACACAATCATCTCAATTGATGCAGAAATAGCATTTGATAAAATTCAACACCCATTTATGATAAAAACTCTCGCCAAAGTGGGTATAGAGGGAACATATCTCAACATAATAAAAGCTATATATGACAAACCTACAGCCAGCATAGTACTCAACGGTGAAAAACTCAAAAGCTTCCCACTAAAATCTGGGACAAGACAAGGATGCCCACTTTCACCACTCCTATTCAACATAGTCCTGGAAGTCCTAGCCACAGCAGTCAGGCAAGAGAAAGAAATAAAAGGGATCCAAATTGGAAAAGAAGAGGTAAAAGTGTCATTATATGCTGATGACATGTTACTATATATAGAAAACCCTAAAAGGTCCACACAAAAGCTACTAGAGCTGATTGAAGAATTCAGCAAGGTAGCAGGTTACAAAATTAACGTTCAAAAATCAGTTGCATTTCTTTACACTAACGATAAATCAACAGAAGAAGAAAGTAAAGAAACAATCCCCTTTAAAATAGCACCCAATGTAATAAAATATCCGGGAATAAATCTAACCAAGGAGGTGAAAGAATTATACACAGAAAACTATAAACCATTGATGAAGGAAATTAAAGAAGACTTTAAAAAATGGAAAGATATTCCATGCTCTTGGATTGGAAGAATCAATATTGTTAAAATGGTCACACTCCCCAAGGCAATCTACAGATTTAATGCAATCCCTATCCAATTACCCAGGACATATTTCACAGAATAGAACAAATCATAATAAAATTCATATGGAACCATCAAAGACCTAGAATTGCCAAAGCATTACTGAAGAGAAAGAAAGAGGCTGGAGGAATAACTCTCCCAGACTTCAGACAATACTATAGAGCTACAGTCATCAAGACAGCATGGTATTGGTACCAAAACAGACATATAGACCAATGGAACAGAATAGAGAGCCCAGAAATGAACCCACAAACTTTTGGTCAACTCATCTTTGACAAAGGAGGCAAGAATATACAATGGAATAAAGACAGTCTCTTCAGCAAATAGTGTTGGGAAAACTGGACAGCAGCATGTAAAACAATGAAGCTAGAACACTCCCTTACACCATATACAAAAATCAACTCAAAATGGATTAAAGACTTAAACATAAGACAAGATACAATAAACCTCCTAGAGGAAAACATAGGCAAAACATTATCTGACATACATTTAAAAAATTTTCTCCTAGAAGAAATAAAAGCAAGAATAAACAAATGGGACCTAATGAAACTTACAAGCTTCTGCACAGCAAAGGTAACCAGAAGTAAAACAAGAAGAAAACCTACGGAATGGGAGAAAATTTTTGCAAGTGAAACCGACAAAGGCTTGAGCTCCAGAATATATAAGCAGCTCATACGACTCAATAAGAAAAAAATAAACAACCCAATCCAAAAATGGGCAGAAGACATAAATAAGCAATTCTCCAAGGAAGACATACAAATGATCAAAAAGCACATGAAAAAATGCTCAATATCACTAATTATCAGAGAAATATCAGAGAAATGCAAATCAAAACTACAATGAGGTATCACCTCACACCAGTCAGAATGGCCGTCATTCAAAAATCCACAAATGACAAATGCTGGAGAGGCTGTGGAGAAAGGGGAACCCTTCTACACTGCTGGTGGGAATGCAGTTTGGTGCAGCCACTATGGAAAACAGTGTGGAGATTCCTCAAAAGACTAGGAATAGACTTACCATATGACCCAGGAATCCCACTCCTGGGCTTGTATCCAGAAGGAAATCTACTTCAGGATGACACCTGCACCCCAATGTTCATAGCAGCACTATTTACAATAGCCAAAACATGGAAACAGCCTAAATGTCCATCAACAGAGACTGGATAAAGAAGAAGTGGTATATTTATACAATGGAATACTACTCAGACATAAAAACTGACAACATAATGCCATTTGCAGCAACATGGATTGTCCTCGAGAATGTCATTCTAAGTGAAGTAAGCCAGAAAGAGAAAGAAAAATACCATATGAGATCGCTCATATGTGGAATCTAAAATCAAAAACAAAAACAAACAAACAAAAACAAAGCGTAAATAAGGACAGAAATAGACTCACAGACAGAGAATACAGACTTGTGGTTACCGGGGGGTGGAGGGTGGGAAGGGATAGCCTGGGATTTCAAAATTGTAGAATAGATAAACAAGATTACACTGTATAGCACAGGGAAATATACACAAAATGTTATGATAACTCACAGAGAGAAAAATGTGACAATGAGTGTGTATATGTCCATGAATGACTGAAAAATTGTGCTGAACACTGGAATTTGACACATTGTAAAATGATTATAAATCAATAAAAAAATGTTTAAAAAAACATAGAAAAAAAAATTTGAAGAAAATGTTGCTTTTGCAGTGGCCAGATATATTGGTGTTAATCATTCTGCCTCCTTGAAATATTTACGAACTTTCATTTCCACCGTCCCCAGAAACATGACATGATTTTCTGTTTCTGTTTTGGCTCGGGTCAGGAGGTTGGTGAGAGGAAGCTGTTGCAAGAGTGGATGGGGTTGAATAGTGGACCCCGAAATATGTCTGCGTGCTACCCCCAGATCCTATGACCTTGACCTTAAATGGAGAGACTTTGCAATGTGCACACATACCTTGTTTTATTGTGCTTTGCTTTATTCTGCTTCACAGATACCGCATGTTTTGCAAACTGAAAGTTTGTGGCAACCTGACTAGAGGAAGTCTATCAGCACCACTTTTCAAATACTATTTGTTCACTTTGTGTCTCTGTTACATTTGGGTAATTCTTGAGATATTTCAAGCTTTTTCTTTATTATTATATGTGTTATGGCGATCTGGGATCAGTGATGTTTGACATTACTATTGTAATTATTTGAGGGCACCGCAAAACCTCCGTCATATTAGATGGCTGACAATTGTTAAATATTATGTGTTCTCATTGCTCCATCAAGGGCTATTCCCCTGTTTCTCTCCATTTCATCAGGGCAACCTGTTTCCTGAGAACAAAAATACTGAAATCAGTCCCATTTATAACCATCATTGGCCTGTAAGTTTTCAAGTGATAGGAAGAGTTGCAAGTCTCTCATTTTAAACCAAAACCTAGAAATAATGAAGCTTAGTGAGTAAGGCATGTGGAAAGTTGAAATAGGCCAAAAGCAAGGCTTATTGCGACAAAGAAAGAATTTTTTTTGGAAAGGAGAAATTTTGGAAGGAAAATTAAAGTGCTACTCTAGTGAACATAGGAAGGATAAGAAAACTAAGAACCTTATTGCTGATATGATGAAAGTATTTTGCGGTCTAGATGGAAGGTCAAAACAGCCACAACATTCCATTAAGCCAGAGCCTAGTCCAGAACAAGGCCTTAACTGTTTTCAATTCTATGTAGGCTGAGAGAGGTGAGGAAGCTGCAGAAGTAAATTTTGAGACTAGCAGTGGTTGATTCATGGGGTTGAAAGAATCAAGTGTCTTCACAACATGAAACTTCAAATGAAGCAGAAAGTGCTGGTGGAGAAGCTGCAGCAAGTTATCCAGAAGGTTTAGCGAAGATAATTCATGAAGGTGTCTGTAATCAACAGCAGATTTTCAATGCAGGTGAAACAGCCCTCTGTTGGAAGAAGATGCCATCGGGGATTTTCATAGCTAAAGGGGAGATGTCAATGTCTGGCTCAAAAGTTCAGAGGACAGGCTGACTCTCCTTTAGGGGTTAATGCAGCTGGTGACTTGAAATTGAAGCCAATGCTCATTTCTCAAGGCTCAAATCCTAGAGGCCTTAAGAATTATGCTAAATCTACTCTGTCAGAGCTCTATAAGTGGGACAACAAAACCTAGATGACACAGCAAATCTGCCTACAACATGGATATTGAATATTTTCAGCCCACTGTTGAGACCTGCTGCTCATTAAAAAAAAAAGTTTATTTCAAATATACTGCTTCTAGGTAATGTACGTGGTCACTCAAGAGCTGTAATGGAAAGGTCTAATGAGGTTAATGTTGTTTTCATGTCTGCTACCCCAATACCCATTCCATAGCTCAGGGACCAAAAAGTAATTTCAACTTTCAAGTCTTATCATTTAAGGCATGCTTTTGTATGGCTGTAGCTGCCATAGGTAGTGATTCCTGTGATGGATGTGGGCAAAGTCAGCTGAAACGTTTCTGGACAGGATTCACCATTCTAGATTCCATTAAGATGATTCATGTTTCATGGGAAGAGGTCAAACTATCAACATTAAAAGGAGTATGGAAGAAGTGATTCCTGCTCTCAAGGATGACGTTGAAGAGTTCAAGAATTCAGTGGAGGAAGAAATTGAGGATGAGGCAGGAACAGCAGGTGAACTAGAATCAGATGTGGAGCCTGACTATGTGACTAAGTTGCTGCAATTTCATGATAGAAGTAACAGGTGAGGAGTTGCTTCTTATGGATGAGCAAAGTGATTCCTTCTGATGGAAGCGACTCCTGGTACAAATGCTGTGAAGATAGTTAAGTAAAAACATAGGATTTAGAGTATGACATAAACTTAGTTGACAAAGTGACAACAGGGTTTGAGAAGACTGACTCCAATTTTGAAAGAAGTTCTTGTGGGCATAAAATAGCATCAAACAGCATTGCATGCTATAGCGATATCATTCGTGAAAGGTAGAGTCAATTGATGTGGCAAACTTCAATGCTGTCTCATTTAAGAAATGGCTACAGCCCCCTTAGTCTTAAGCACCACCACTCTGATCGGTTGCTAGTTATAAACATTGAGGCAAGACTCTCCACCAGCAAAAATTGTGACTCACTGAAGTCTCGTATGATGATTAGCATTTCAGGGCAAAAATTATTTTTTAAACTAGTGGATGCCCATTGTTTTTTGGCAGAAAGCTTCTGCACCCTTAAGAAACTAAAATGGAGTAATTTTATATGCACTGAGAAACCCCGTAAGTTTCTGTGACTCATTTTATTGTGATGTTTGCTTTGTTGTGGTAGTCCAGAACCAAATCTACAATATCTTCAAGGTATGCCTGTAATTAGTTCAGAATACTGAGGTAAATTCATACTAAATTTAGGATTGGCTCTAAATCCAATGACAGGTGTCCTTCTGAGAAGGAAGATGGAGGGGGATGAGAGATGCACAAAAGGAAATGTGACATGAAGACAGGCCCAGAGATTGGAGAGAGCTACAGACAAGGAACACAAGCATTGTCAGCAGCCACCAGAAGCTAAGAGAGTGGTATGGAATGAACACTTTCCCAAACACTCAAGGAGATCTGGACACTGACGACACTTGATTTCAGACCTCTGTCCTCCAGAACTGTGGAAAAATAAATTTCTGTTGTTGTCAGCTATCAGATTTGAGGTATTATGATACAGCAGCTCTAAGGACCCCATATGGAGTGCTTCTACTTGGCTTTTCCCACTGTGACAGCCCTCATCCCACAGGCCAGTTGATGCAATTAGCGGGTTGTGCCCTCGACAAAGTGAATGTATTCAAGTATACATTTAGGGACTGAGAACATCATCATTGTTTCAAGATGCTGTTGTCATTTTGGGAAGGATTTGAGGGAATCATTAACGTGTACACTTACGGTGATGGTACAAGTTTCTTTCTCTGACAGTCCCACTCCCTTCATTAGTCAGTGGATCAGGACAATCCTCAGGTCCCAAAACTTCTCAAGTGAATATGATTTTAAGGAAACAATCATCCTCTAACTCTGAGACCTATCTTTCAACCCTTCTGATAGTATAGACACAGCAATTCCTTCTTGGTCGTCTATCTATTCTGTTTCTAGGGCTGCCTGCTCTATCACCATATCCACAGCTCTTCATGGGTTAAGCCTGCCTGGCTGCCACCCCAACCTTATTGTTCACCGTGATCACTGTGACCACCTGACTTCTGATTATTGATGGCTCCTACTGGTCTCTGTTACTTTTGTATTTGATTTTAATTAACATAATGAGCTAAGTTTTATAATTACCAACAATCCTGCCCCTCAGAGGACAACCATCCTGAACATCCTATAGCTTCAATAAAGACTCATTTCCTAGATTTTACTGACATACAAAGCATATCTATCTTTATATGTCTACTACCCTAAGCCTTTGGGTTCCTTCTTCCACTGTTTGCCATGACATTTCCAGCACATCAGTTTTACTTCCTGAGGACCATCATTGTTGCCAAGTTTCTACAGACGTCATGGTAGTCTGTTCCCACCATCTCCTGGAGTCTGAATGCAGGTAGTAATTATACTGTGTCCTGAGAGAGTGCTTGAAAATTTTAAAAATGCTCCCTTATACACCTTTATGTTGACTTTCCTCAAGTCTGTCCCTGAGTGTACAATTCCATATATAATCTCCCAGTTCCTGCTAGTAAATTTTGGATGGGTTCTTCAGTTCTTTTGAGTTATACTGTCTTTCCTTCCTTAGTAGGTCCAGCTTATAGCTGACTGTATTGCAGTGTGACTTTACTCTTGTTATTGGCTTGTGTTCAAGAGGGGAGATAAGAGCAGCTCCTGAGAAGGACACACGATGTCCTGTGGGGTAGAGGACGCTCTGTCATCCTCCCACAATGGCGAGGTGCTATCATCCCTTCACAGAGAGGAGTGGGACACTTCTGAGGACTCAAAGGGCTCAGGGGCATCTAGGAATTCAAGATTCTCACTAACTGTTTATCAGATGCCTTGCCATTCTGCCCACCACAAGTAGGGTCCTAATCTTGGAAACATTTCAGACTAGGTCTGACTTTAAGTAGAACAGGAAATGTCTTATTTTAAAATTAAAAGAAAAACTTTTTTGGTGAGGAAATTCTGCAAAGGACGAGAATCTCTTTATATGCTGCCAAGCAGGTCTTCTGCCTTTCTTACTCACCACTCACGTAATATGGTGGTTTAAAGGCTTCACTCTATCATTATATTTTTTCCAAAGAACTAATTCTGTAGAGCAAAACTTTATCTCCATTTTCCTCATCATTTTTCCATATAACAAAAAGCTACTGTGTCACAATAACTAGTACCTGTTCTTCCAACACTATAAGGTCCCAGTTCACCATGAGTAATATCATTAGAAATTTCACGGTTACCAGAGTCCTGGGTTTATCTTAATACAGTAGAGTATTAGGTGTTTCATTGTTTTATCTATTACATTTTTCTGTCAGCATTTGTTAAAAAAATCTTACTTTTGTGATTGTAGAATATATATGTATGTATGTGTATATTATATGAAATTAAAATTTAAAAAGATTTTATATTTTGTTAAGAGTAGTGAAGAAATGGAAGTATGATAATTTGCAAATCAAAATATACCAACCTCTCTAGAGAGCTTGTACACATAACCTTGACGTTTGTGATGCTCTAGACCTCCCTCCAACTGACACTTATCCACTATATTAATATTCTTCGGCCTTGTTTATTTAAAGTGCTATGTATGCACTTTGTTCTTCATGAATTATAATGCATCTGTTATTGGTGTAAAGCCAACCATCCTGAACCTTACTCCTTTATGTTACCTCATTTTATAATAATGAAAAAGTTAACGCCTCTCTTACCTTTGGTATAAAAGGACCAAAGTTTCAACTATAATTTTAAACAGTACTTTAGAAAAGAACACTATCTTATTGCCAGAATAAATGATTTAGCATTGTGGTAAATTACTGCTTTGATTATGTGATTTAGATCTGAAAACCAACATTAGTGTTTACAGTTTTGAAAAAATTATACATGAAAGCATTATAATTTTTTAATTATTTCAAAACCTCATAAAATTAAAAAAATCTTTTTTTCCTATATCTTTTCATAGTTAGTTGCCCATCTAAGAACAAGTTTATATTTAACTTGCTCTTAATTGTGCCATTATTACTGTCAAAACCAGAAAATTGCAGAAATGATTTATATTTGTTCTAAGATAGAGCTGTAATTTTGGTTTTCTTAAGTTTAGGTTATAATTCTCAAAGTCCATGGCAATTATTTAATGAATTGGTTTACTGTGTAATGCCATCACAGTTAGATTGAATAATTTTTTGACCTCAAGGCCAAAACACTGGCAAACATACTAGAAGACAGATTTTTTAGGAAAGAAATTAAGAGACATCTTCATTTGTATTAAAATACAACTTGTGTCTTCATGTTTACCGCAGATCTCTGGCTGATACTTTTTAACAGAAGTCTAAGTAGTTGTGATTCATACAGTGGTCACAATAAAGTTCTTGAGAGAACCAGGAGAAGTGATAGGGCAAAGTAAAAGGAAGAAATGGGCAATGTCCTGAGTCTATGATTAGATGGAAAAATCACCCCCTTAGCAAAGAGCAGTTCTCAGAAATGGACTCTCCCCCTCAAAGTATCTGCAGTGCGGCTGTAAGTAGTTTGCTTCTACTATACAAATACTTATAAGTAAAATTAACATAAAAAAGAATTAAATAAAATTACTAGTTACTTTATTTTTTAATGGAGGCACTGAGGATTGAACTCAGGACCTTGTATGTGCTAAACACACACACTACCACTGCACTTTACAACCTCTCTTTAGTTACTTCTATAAAGTAGGTATTAAATTCCAGTCATTTACTCCACTGTACCATCAATCATGCTAACTTATGAAGTTCAGCTACTTCTCTGAAGCTACGAAAGTGTTACAATCCAAATGAAGAATTAACATTATTAATTTCCAAATGAAGAGCAATCTACAAATCAAAGGCGAAAAAGCGTGTTTTGTAGTGCAAGGGGGACACAGTCTGACGTGTCAGATGAAAATAAATTGATGGTATCAAGTGTGCTTTACTGCAGAGGAGAAACCCTGACAGCCTCCTGATCTCCCTGACCTGAAGGGAATCTGGCTGAGTGTGCTCTGCACTACTCTTGCCTGGTTCCTTTGGAGAACATGCAAGAACTATAACACACTGGGCCCAGGATGACGTTACGTATTTAGAAAGTGTTCAGTGTGATCAATGCTGAAAACGGAATTAACCATTTTGTTCCTAAGGCCTCAGACAACATCACAATTTGTTGAACTGAAAGCTGTGAATAAAGCACTAAGTCTTTATGGTAGCAACTCCATGTGTGTATTTATTTTCTCTTCTTAAAGAGTAGGTTTTTGGGAAAGAATTTGAAACCTTAATTCTAAATCTTGTGGCACATTTCGGGGGTGAGTCTTTGATCTTTGATTTGATAAGCTGAGAAATGGACAAGAACCCTGAAGAGTAGGAGAGGAATCAGTTCAAGTCAGTGGATGGATTGATTTGTATGGGCCCCACCATGGTTTCCACCCAACTTGTTAAAAAAAGAAACAAACAAAAAATATCAACAGAAAAACCAAATCCTATTCTCTCTTTTTCTTCTTTGTGGTTTTACCAAACCTCGAGCAACAAAACAGGCAACATTTAGTGACCAAAAATATAATAGTTGCCACACAGGCCAGCAGGAACCCAATCACATCCAAAGAGTGGTGCTGGTACCAGGAGAGGTTGTGGAGGGCTGGGCGCAGGTGCTTGGCTCCTTTGTGGCGCATGACAAACTCGATCCAGAAGACTGCTCGGTCCAGGGGCTTCACTGGCTGATCGTGGTGGATTCTTGATAACTTCATAGCATTCTCTTTATAGCTGAAGATTGAATATATGGATAACGACTTGAAAAAACCATTAAGGATGTGGTATACCTAAAATTATGTTATATGTTATTAAAAGTATTTTAAATAGTTGTATAATAAATGATGTCATAAATAACATCTCCAAGAGCACCAAAGCATGTGGGTTTGTTTCCTCTTGAAATATTTCTATATAGTGGTCTATCAGCTGGAATTTTTTGGATGCTTCATATTGTAAATAACAATTGGAGGTAGGGGAGGAAAGAACTATTGGAAATAGCGTTTTCAAAGTTCAGATATAGGAATATGAATACAGCATTTTACCCTCATTTGCTGAGGGGGTGGTATTGAGAACATGATAGTGACAGGAAGCAGCACTGAGGGCAGGTCTGTGAGAGAGGAACCCTTCCCCCACCCCTCCACCTTCCCCAGGTTTGATCTGGAGTGAGGGTGTTAACAAGAAGCTAGTGTTCAACAGCATCAGGTAATGGTTTCCCTCCATGATCTTCATGGCCCTGGCATTTCATATGAAAATATAAGAAAACTTAATGTCACCCAATGGGCAAGAAGTAGGTCCCTAGAGTGAGTAGATGCTGGAATCTTTGCTTCAGGCTACAGAGGGATGCAAGCGCCAGTGGTGCGATGAGAAGTGACAAGAGCTAGAACACAAACCCTCTGCCTTCTGTCAAGGGACAAAAGACCAGGCCAGGGTTTTGTTTTATGTTTTGGATGGCTGACCTAGAAGAAGCATTTTCTCAAATTTTTGAAGAAGGTAAAGGAGGGAGTTCATTCTCCCACACTAAATTGTAGTCATCGTTAAAGGAAAATACGAAACATTTCATTGTCCTAAACTGTGGAACAGCATAGAGAAAGTCTGAGGAGAAATGTCAGCCAAAAAATTATTGTATAAATCCCTGTTGCCCTTTGTTTTGAAAAAAGCAAGGCAGGCCTTTCTTAATACACAATATTTTAAGGAATAAGTATTCGGGATATATTGCAGGCAAACAAGAATGCAACATCAACAAAAGCTCCACAGATCAAAGTAAAGCATTATCAGGTAAAAAATTAGCAAGAACAAAACCCGTCAGTTACAGAAATACCATTATAGAACACAAAGTGCGTCAATAAATCTACATAAATAGAAAACTAAGGCTAAACAGTATTGGAAATTGTAGTCTAGACAACATGTGTATTATATAAGCCTTTATAATGTTATAATGATAATACATCAAACAAAAATTAAGATATGATATTTAAGAGACATAAATGTGAAGTTGAGAAGGGACTTCATATTGGAGAGTCTTTCAATATTGGCCAAAATTGGAAGTATTTTAAAAATAAATATTTTAACCTATAATGTCAATATTTGCTCAAAGATTTATATGGAATTTTTAGTAAGAATTTATTTGATATTAAAGTAATATATAGCCAAACCTTGCAATTTTTAAAATTTTAATATTTTTTCAACAAATATATTTATTTGCTTTATTTGAACTACAATATCATGATAAATGTAATCATTCATGTTGAGAAGTTATGATCACAGCTAATCACTATGTTGTACAAAGTTCAGCAGAAGGTATTCATTTTGTTATATAAAGTCTGACTCTTTGATCAAATCTCTCCACTCCCTGAACTCCTAGGCCCTGGTATATACCACTCTGCTCTCTAGTTCTTTGAGTTTGTCCCTTTAGATTACATATATAAGTGATATTCAGTATCTGTCTTTCTCTTTCAGGCTGATTTCACTTAGCATAGTTGTCACAAATGGCAGAATTTCCTTCTTTCTCATGACTGAAAAATATTCATTTATATGCATATACCACATTTTCTTTATGTATTCATCCACTGACAGACAGTTAGGCTATTTTCCTATCTTGGCTATTTTGAATAAAGCTGCAATGAACATGTCAGTGCAGATATCTCTTTCATATTCTATTTTCATTTCCTTTAGTCATAATCCCAGAGTGAGATTGCTGGTAGTGTAATTCTGTTTTTAATCTTTTGGGGAAACTCCATATTGTTTTCCATAGTGGCTGAGCCTATTTTTATTCCCATCAACAGTGCCCTAGAATTCCCTTTCTTCACAGACTCACCAACACTTAGATATACCCAGTGTTTTGATGCTGGCCTATCTGACAGGTGTGAGGTGATGTCTCACTGTGGTTTTGATTTGCATTTCCTGATGTTTGGTGATGTCAAGCCCCCTTTCATGTACTTGTGGACTATTTGTATGTCTTCTTGAAAAAATATCTATTCAGTAATTGTAGTCATTTAAAAGTTATTTTGCTATTGAGTTATATGAGTTTTTGTATTTTGTGTATTAACCCCTTACTGGATATGTAATTTGAAAATACTTTCTCTCATTTTGTAGACACCTTTCATTTTGTAGATCACTTCTTTTGCTATGCAGAAGTGGTAAGTTTGATCTAGACTCATTTGTTGATTTTTACTTTTGTTCTCATTTGTTTTACTTGTGCTGTTAGTGTCATTTCCAAATATTATTGCAAAGAGTTCAAGGAGCTTTCCCCCTATGTTTTCTTCTAGGACATTTTTATGGTTTCTGGTCTTACGTCTTCAGTACATATCCAGTTAATTTTTGCAAGTAATGTTAGATAGGAGTCCCATTTCATTTTCCTTTATGTGATTATCCAGTTTCTCCAGCACCATTTATTGAAGAGACTACCCCTTTCCTGTTGAGTGAGTATTCCTGGCTGTTTTGTTAAATATATTTAATCTTATATGCGAGAGATTATTTTTGGCCTCTCAATCCTGTCCATTGCTCTCTGTGTCTATTTTTATGCCAATACCATACTGTTAAAATTAGTATTCTTTATAGTGTAGTTTAAATCAGGAAATGGGATGTCTCAGCTTTGTTCTTCTTTCTTAGGACTGCTTTGGCTATTTGGGATCTTTTGTGGCTTCATTCAAATTTAGGATTGTTTTTTCTATTTCTGTGTCCCAGGCTGCTTTAGAGGCTAGTCCACATTTCTTTCCTGGTAAGAAACTCTTTCTACTTGGAAAGATCTCTCCTGGTCATGAGCTACGATGGCTTGGGGATGGGATGATGCAATCAAACGAAACTGTCTTCATTCTGTCCTTAGGTGACTATTCTCAGGTTTTTCTGTTCCACAGTGTTTTTAAAATCTCTTATATGGAGTTTAGAACTCTCCGAGAGCTGTTTTTGTCCATGGATAGCTGTCTAATGTTGATCTTTGCCAGGGGACAGGGAAGCTGGCATCGTCTATGTCTCCATTTGGATCTCTTAGTTTTAATTCACTGTATTAATCATGCTTTAAATTAAAATATACAAATATTGGATATCTTTAATTAAAAAGTAGCATAATCCAATTTTTATACAATTATTTCTGTCTTTTTTTTCCTATTTATAAATTAGCACAAGGAAATATCTGAAGTAAAATTTCTGAACTGGATTTTGGTTATAACTGCATGAGAGGAGTTAATTTTTTATTTTATTTCTGTATGTTTTGTCATATTGCATAAATCCTTTTAGTGATTATATCTACAATTTTAAGAAATGAGTAATAATATCATTAATAAAAAGACTTGTGTCTCTGTAACAGTAGCTTCTTTTTTTTTAAATACGTTTACTAATTTTTTGAGATTGTAATCCATTGCCCAGTAACAGTAGATATGAAAATTTCTTCATAAAAATTAAGAAGTGTAAAACAATCATACTTGATATTATTTATGTCCTGGTGATTGTGTAAAAGTAATCAATTTAAAAACTGAAACAGTTTACTCCTTTTAAAAAACAAGATGATTCTCAGAAAAGGATATATTCTATACTTACAAAGGGTTGTTAATAACCTCCTTCAAAGCATTCAGCAGATCAGAACTTGTCATTGTGTGCAAATCTACTTCAACAGCTGCCCCTTTGACTTTTACGCGAGCAATATTATCATGCTGATCACCAAACAAGGGGATTCCCACCATAGGCACCCCATGGTAAATAGCTTCATAGATCCCATTGGTTCCACTGTGAGTGATAAAAGCTCTGGTTTTGGGATGGCCTAAAAAGAGAAAATATATAAATATCACTATTCTAAGTTGTAAGAATTTCAGAAACAGAAAATCATGACACCTGTATAAATCACTAATTCAGTTAGGCAGCATTTCCCACACAATTCTGTGCCATGAGGCTTTGTATACATTTCTACAGGCTCTAAAGAAAGTGACAATTATTCCAGGCTGAGCAGCAATGAATGATTCTAGCAATTAAGTCATTCCACAAAACCCTGAAGGTTTGTGCAGAGTCAACTGAAGGAGAGTGGTTGCCATGGACAAGTTGCTGGTGCTGCGAATACAACAGTAGAAAGGAATGAAGGGATTTCAGAAAACAAATGCTCGTGTGGATGGGGAAGAGGAGCTGATATGTGTAGAGTTTCAATGTGAGAATGTTGGCATAAGAGGCTAGAAAGTGTAGATTATGGCAAGTTCTTGAGGTACTCTAAGAACATGGGATTTTGCACCTGATGTTATGGTAATATGGAATCGTGAACAATATCATAGATGGTGAAAGGGATTGTCAGAATTTTTTCAAATAGTTATAGTGGGGAAAAGAGAAGAGAGATGGGAGGGAATGGATACAGAGATTCAGGAGGCTCTACAATATTCTATACAAAAGTTAGTGAGAGTCAAGATCTAAAGCATACTGACTCTGATTCTGAGGCGGGAGAAGTTGTATTATAAATGGGAGAATTATAAATTCCTTACTTATGTTGGAACTTGACAAAAATTCTATTAGTAATCAAAACTCTAGTCAGGTTCCTCAGAATGCTCTTCCCAACCAAGCACTGATTTGGGGGCTTATGTGTTTATCTCTATGTTGCCCAATTTTAGCAAGAACCCTATTGAGTCTATTTTGCTAGACTTCCCCATCCCTGATGTCCAGTCACCCTTACAGCTGTTGCCTCATTCTTCATCATCCCCCAAGTGATGTCTGATCACGCTAGCCTGCCGTCAGCAAGAATCAGATTAGGTCAGTTTTGCCAGAGTTCCCTTTGTCTCTCTTATTTCCTCATAGTAAATTTTCATGCAGTGACATAATATTCAGCATTTTGGCTATTAATTTCCAACTTTTCTCTTTTTCATTCCGAGTCAAGTCCAGTTTCTCTGTCTCACTGTCAAAGTCCATTGCAGTAGGACCTAAACATATCATGATGGTCTTAAATAAAGTGTGCCTTACAATCTTTAACCAGAATCATGAATAATTTTTCTTTAACAGGTTTCAGAAGAAATGTGAAAAAGGCACTAAGGGCTTTGGGTTTTTTCCCTTATTTTGAAGACAAATTTCTTGAATTTATTTGTTAATGAGTAAACTCAACTCTGTTTAATTTTTTTTCTCTCTGGTCTTACCAAGAAGATCATTCTGTGGAATCCATTCATATAGCTGGGTATTGGCTCCAAGTGTATCTGGTTTCTTTCCTGTGTATCTCCACAGAACCTGTTAAGATAAATGCCTTTACTCTATTAGAAAACTTTTAGAATAACATCCTGTCAAAAGGAGGCAGTTAACTTAGAATTAATCTAGTTTGATGTCTCCAGGTAATAGATGAGCACACTGAGGCCTGAAGTGATTATGTAATGAATGTTTCTAAACTGTGGATGCTACAACCATGTTTTCAAGTGCTTGCAATAATCCTAATGTATCTAATATAATTAGATTGATTCTAATTTAGTAGATGAAGACAATCTATATCTGAGACAACTACATATTGTTATTAGTAGACTGTTCTTATAAAGGGGATTTTTGAAACAGTTTTCAGAGGCAAATGGAAAGGATATGACCTTTCTCACTAAGAAATTATTAGTTCTTTCACCTTTGCTGAGCTTTGCTATATATTTGGCAGTAACATAGAAGCAAGCATTGCCTTTTTTATTATAGTAAAATGTACATAAAGATATTTAGCATTTTAAAGTATTGTAAGCATAGAATTTAGTGGCATTAAGAACATCCACAATGTTGTGTAACCATAAGAACTATCTATAGCACAAATGTTTTCACCATCCCAAACATAAATGCTGTATCACTAAGCAATTCCCCTATTCCCCCCAATTCCCCAGTCCCTGTTAATCTCTATTCTTCTTTCTATCTCTATGAGCTTGACTACTCTAGGTACCACATATAAGTGGAATCATACAGAATTTGTCCTTTTCTGACTTAGCATTATTTCACTTCATATTATGTCTTCAAGGTTCTTGTATGTCATAACACATTAGCATTTTCTGTCTTTTTAAGGCTGAGTAATATTTCATTGTGTATATATCACATTATCTTTATCCATTCATTTTTCTTTTGTAAATAATGTTGCTGTGACCTTTGGTGTACAAACATCTGTTTGAGTCCCTGATTTCAATTCCTTTGGATATATAGTCAGGATTGGAATTAATGAGTCATGTGATAGCTCTACGTTTAACTTTCCAATGTATCACAAAAATGTTTTCCACAGCAGATGCATCATTTTGCACTCTGACCAGCAATGCGTGAGGTCACATTCCTCCATATTCTTACTAACACTTGTTAATTTCCTTTAAAAAAATAATAGCTATCCTAAGGACTGAAGTGGTATCTCTTTGTGCTTTTGATTTGCATTTCCCTAATGATCAATGATGTGGAGCATTTTTTATGTATTATTAGCTATTTGCATATCTTTGTTAGAGAAATATTCAAGGACTTTCCCATTTTTTCAGTTGGGATTTTATTGTTGGTGTTGAGTTGTAGGAGTTCTTTATAAATTGAGCACATTAATTCTTTATTATATACATGATTTGCAAAGGTTTTCTCCCAATCTATGTATTATATTTCAAAATGTCTTCTGATGCACAAAATTTCTTCAATTGATGTATTTCAATTGATTTATTTTCTTGCTTGTACTTTTTGTGTCATACCTATTGAAATCATAGCAAAATCCAATGTGATGAAATTTTCCTCTAGAATTTTCTTATAGAAGTGTTGCAGTTGTACCTCTAAAGTTTAAGTCTCTGATCTATTTTGAGTTAATTTTTGAATGTAGTGTAAGATACGGGTCTAATTTCATTCCTTATCATGTGGCTCTCAGCTCTTTTCTGCTAGTTCTCTCATTTTTCTCATAAATAGATGCTCTGGAAATTCTTGATATTTTGATGTGCCTGAGGGAAGAGTTGAGATGAAGGTCTTCCTACTCTGCTATCTTGGTCACACTTCCATCATAACCTTTTACAATCCTATGTAAAACCATTCATCCTCTCCCTAAGTTCATTTCTCATTTTAATTGTTTGCATCTACTCTTTTTTTTCCCTCTTTGCAATTTAGCTAAAGTTTTGATGATTTTGCTGACCTTTTCTAAAAACCAGCTTTTGGTTTTATTGATTTTCTCTGTTTTTTTTTTAAACCTTTTTGTTTTGTTTTGTTTATTTTACTCTAATCTGCATTGCTTCCTTCTGCAAGGTTTGGGTTTCGTTTGCCTTCTTTTTATACTTTTTGAGATATAATATTAGGTTATTGATTTTACAATATCGTTCTTCTTTTTCAATGTAGGCACTTACAGCTATAAATTTCCTTCTGAGCAACAGAAGGTGGCAGAGGAGAGGGATGTGGAACTTACCTCTTTCCACAAATATATCAAAAATACATCTACATGTGGAACAATTCTCACAGAATACCTACTGAAAGCTTGCAAAAGATCTCATACAAACAAAGTTATAAGAATGATCCTCATGTTACCAGGTAGGACAAAGGAAAAATGAAGAAGAATCAGGATGGGACTTGCACCCCTGGGAGGGAGCTCTGAAAGAGGAGGGTTCCCTCACCCTAGAAAACTCCTTCACCAGCTAGGAAGTCTGCCAGGACAAATAATGGGCTTCAGAGGCTGGAGAGGCAATTGTGGGAGCTGGCCTGCAGACCTACAGTACAGAGAATGACCAGTACATATGGTCCTTGCCATGCTACTGCAATTCTCAACCCAAGATACTTGCTTGTTTGTGTCTACAAAACTGGGTGCTAAATCTCCCAATGTGTTTACAAAAATAAACAAATGAGATCTAATCTAACTTAAAGCTTTTTCACAGCAATAGAAACCATAAAAAACAAAAAGCCAACCTAGAGAATGGGAGAAAATATTTGTAAACATTGTGATCAACAAAGACTTAATTTGGAAAATACACAAACAGCTCATACAACTCAATAACAAAAAAACCAACTACCCAATCAAAACTGGGCAGAAGACCTAAATAGACATTTCTCCAAAAAGAACATACAGATGGCCAACAGGCACATGAAAAGACTGCTCAAGATCACTAATTATTAGAGAAATGCAAATCAAAACTACAATGTAGTATCACCTCACCAGAGTCAAAATGACCATTATTAAAATATCTACAAATAAATTCTGGAAATAGTGTGGAGAAAAGGGAACTCTCCTGCACTGTTGGAAGGAATGTAAATTAGTGCAGCCATTATGGAAAACAGTATGAAGGTTCCTTAAAAAACTGAAAACTCTTACCATAAGATCCAATAATCCCACTCCTGGGCATACATACATAGAAAACTAATTTGAAAAGATACATGAATCCAATGAATACAATGTTCATAACAGCACTACTTAACAATAGCTGAGACATGGAAACAACCTAAATGTCCATTGACATGACTGGATAAAGAAGATGTGGTATATCTATACACAATGGAATACCACTCAGCCATAGAAATAATGAAATAATGCCCTTTGCAGCAACATGGATGGATCTAGAGACTATCATAGTAAGTGAAGAAAGTGATACACAGAAAGGCACATATTATACGGTATCACTTATATGTTGAATCTAAAAAAAAGTATATGTGAACTTATTTACAAAATGGAAAGAGACTCAGACACAGAAAGAAACTTATGGATATCAAAGTGGAAAGGGAGTGGTAGGGATAAGTTGGGAGCATGGGATTAAGAGATGCCCACTGCCATATACAAACAGATAAACAGCAAAGATTTATTCTGTAGTGCAAGGAACTCTATTCAATATCTTGTAATAGATTGTAATGGAATAGAATCAAAAGAATATGGATATATATATAACCTAATCATTTTGGTGGATGCCTGAAAATAGCACAGTATTGTTAAATCAACAATAGTTTAATTTAAAAAATACCTCTTAGACTTGCTTTCTCTGCATCTCTTTTTTTTTTTGGTTAATGTTTGCATTTATTTTAAAATATTTTCTAATACTCTTGTGATTTATTTTTTGATCTATTAAAGTTAAAGCATACAAAAACTCTGCTTCTTTATAGCTTAGCTTCATCCACCTCTTTCAGTTATTTATGCCATCAATTCCATGTTTATACACTATGTTCCTAATTACATAACTTAATAATTATTTTTGTGTGTTTTCTTTATATTATTGAGAAAGGCATGTTGGCTGCAGTGGGGCTGGGTGATGGAGACTTCGAAGCTACTGCTATTCTAGGGGGCTGAAATTGACAAAAAAAATTAACCACAATCTACTAGTCAGGCTCTCCCCTGCATATTTCAAGTGCTCAGATAGAGTCCATATTTCCAACATAGTTCAGACAGTTTCTGCTAGGACAGTTGTTGTTGAGGTAGACGGTCAGATCTTGGTGCTTTTGACTCTACCTTGATGTCACCCTTAAGCATTGTATTTTAATACAATTGAAATTTTAATATTTTCATGAAGATGCCATTTAGATGAGATGTTTAAATGGGTATTGTTTCCACAAAACATTTTTTGAAAGTAATTTGGTTATGTGCACAAAAATTGTCATGATCTTTTGGAACTTAAAATCACATATAATTTTAGCTATTTTATCTAAAGCTACAAAATAAAATGTGTCCCTGGTAGTTTAAGAACCACATCACTCAGTTATAACCTAGGATGGTATCAATAAAAAAAAAATGCATAGTTTGTGGGAATGCCATAGAGTGAACTGCATAAATGTTTTACAGTATTACTAAAATCTTTAACTGTTTAGATAGAAGAATCATTATTTAGGAGTATTCATGGAATCTAAGCTGTCAGTTCCAAGTTCAGCCAGGGCCTGGTCCAAAACCATTAATTAAAAGAAAATATACTTCCAAGACAGCCCGTGAATCAATGGTATAATTTTGAGTGTCTCTTCCTGTATTCTCTGACATGTTAGTTGTACCTTGTGTATATGCCTCAGATTTAAAAAATAAATAACGCAAAAAGAAGCTTAGGTTACATGGAAGCGTTAAAACCAGCACATAAAGCTGATCAATTGTTTAATAGGAGTGGCTTGATTTAAGCTTTATCCCATTATTTAAAGAAAATACGGCAATATGTTTTCCTATTAGTAGTACCATGTTTAAAGCAAGGTAGCCATAAAATATCCTCTTTTAACATTTAACACTTCTAATTTACAGTTCAGTTCAGTTGACACTAATAACACCAATACCTTTTCCTACACTTTAAAAGTGCACTTTTAAGGAGATCCTCATAGATTTTAAAATAGCTGCCCCTCAAAAATAAAAGCATCTGACCTTCTGTGGAATCTGGGCAAGGGCTGATGCAATCATATTAGCCTTTTCTTCTGTGATGTTTTTGACCATTGACCCCAGACTAAACACCACAACTCCATCTTCTCCAGAGCTTTGGACAAGCTCCTCTAACTCCTGGGAAGAAAACAGTCTTTATAATATGAAAGTTTCCCCTTACAAAAGTAAGTTAGTCACACAGCTTTCTCAGTGTGTCTGAATTATTAGAATAATTTGTCTTTTCATATGTTAACCATTTCAGAGCATGAAACATAGAAACTGAAATCATTAGTTATTAGGCAAATTAACAATGATTTAATTGTACAACATGGGGGGAAAAGCCAATATCTTGTAATAACTATAAATGGAAAGTAATCTTTAAAAGTTGTATAAAATAAATGATTTTCAAAGATATTTAAATTGGAAGCTCCCTTCTACTATGTTCTAGACATTTCTGAGGTGTGTGCTTTTCTGTTTACAAATCATTGACTACATGTTATCTTCTGCCATGTGTTGAGCTCTTTATATGTATCATTTAACTTAGATATATGGTGATCTTAAGATATATGTATACATTTGCAGATGGAAAAGCTACCTCAGAGAGGTTAAATAATTTGTTGAAAGCTATAAAGTAGTAGCTAAATTAAGCTTGTTGTTTATAAAGTGAATGACTATATTCATTACTCTCTATTGCTTTCCAAGAGTCTCTTCAGAATGCTCATCAAATTAGGCATTTGGTTTCCTCCTTTAAGTTAAATAGTTCTGGTGCTTCATTTCTTATTTAGCCTTGGATGATAATAAGATTATCATTCTTTTTTCTGCTGAATCATGGTCAGTATAATGACATCCTTTCGGTATAATTTACTCTATTCTAAATATGAATTTCAATTTTCTTTAATTTGGATATATTTATACATTATATAAGCTTCCACAAACACATTAAGACATGAAGTAGACATATAACTCCTGACCAGGTAAGTAAAGCAGAAATACTTATAATGCACACTTTGGGGATAATAGTAATATTATAGAAAAATTTGGCTTGGAATCCAAGATAAAAATAGCATATTTAATCATACTGAAGAAAAAAGAAGTCTTTTCCTCTTATGTTTAGCTACTAACTAAGCTAAGTCAACCAAATAAGACAAAAAAAAAAAAAAGTGTGAGACACACTGAAGACAGGGAAGAGATTTATTTTAAGTAATTAATTCACCTAATTATAGAGGCCAGCAAATTATAATCCACAGAATAGGCCATCAGACTGAAGACTCAGAGAAGAGCCCCTGTTGTAGGTCAAGTCTGAAAGCCATCTTCTGGCAGAACTCTGTTTTGCATGGGAGAGTTCAGTCTTTTCTATTCAGTTCTTCAACTCATTGGATGAGGCTCACCCACAAATGCAGAGCAATTTACTTTACTCAAGGTCCACATATTTAAATGTTAAGGTCCTCTAAAAACACCCTCACAGAAACTTCCATAGTGATGTTTGGCTAAATAGCTGAGTCCCAGGCCCAGGGTAGTTGACACATAAAATTAACCATTACAATATGTTTATAGATAGATTGACTTAACACGTGAAGTTATCACTCTCTTTAACCTAAGTTTCAATGGGAGCATGGTATTGTTGAGATACTGGGAAATATTTTAACATTTCTGCAGAATGTACATGTTCATAAAGACTTAATGAAGTATGAAAAAGTAAGGAAATACGGGGACTACTTCAACCAGATAATAACACATAATACAAAAGGAAGGCTCCTGACCTGCTGATTGCAGTCTACTAGTGTAAGAGAGTCATGGCCGCTAATTCCTGAGCATGTGTTTTCAGCTGGCAGATCAAATACTATCAATAACAAACTGGAAATCATTTCAGCAGATAAGTTCTCAAACAGGCAAAATCAGCACATTCAAGTACCTTCGGTAGGGGCTTCGCAGGCTTGCAGTGCAGTCCTCCAACAAATTCAACATTAGGTAAGTACGGTTGAGGAAATTCAAAATCCCAGTAAGTTCGAATCAACCACATTTCAGCTTTCCTCATAGTCTCACATAATGTGGTAGGTTTTCCTGAATAAAAATGAAGGATGATAGAGAGGAAACAAGCTGACATGTTATAAGGGAACTGTTTCACCATCTACTTTTCTAAGAGAAATCTTTAAACATATCGGCCCGATGTTACCTCTGTGAAATCCATTGGCCTTTTCCCCAAGAGTACAAATAGTGAGATTATCAATAACCAAAGACCAATTTAAGCATGGAACAAAGCCAAAAGCCCGCCGCTTCATCTCTGCCAACAGAGTCTTTCTGCTTGAGCTAAGCCTGAGCCCCACTCCACGCTCAGCAAGGACACCTGCTCCGAGCCAGGAACAAGAAACTCAGGCAGTGATCCTCAAACTTCTATGGTCGGGTCGCCTCCTCTTCTCGAGGACCCTCTTCAATTTATCGCATCCTTGTTGCTCCAAGAACCTCTGGTTTCTTAAAAAAACAACTTTTTTTACTGTATCCCTCTTTTTCTCTAGTGTTTTCCAGTGTGCTGTCACAACTAATTACATCTTATTGGGAATGAATTATTAAAAGGAAATTTTTTTAAGTGATTTACTCCTTTGCCATACAAAATGGAAGTTCCTGTTGGACAAGCCTTTTGTCCTCTTCGGGGAAGATATAGCAGTGTTTATTAAGCTGGTGGTGAAATATGTAGTATTTTGATACATTTAAATGACTAACTGACTAACAGGAATAAAAGTGTACCTTTGAACTCAATGGCAACGAAGTGACTATTAACAGCAGAAGAACTGAAATTAGTGACTGAGAAGTAAATAATTTCTCTTTGTTTGGAGTCCAAGCTTCATTTCTGCATTCTATTCAATTACTGTGGAGTAAGGAACCTTATCCAGAGTATTGGCGTCCTTTTGACATACATACTCAGTATCACTAATATGAAGACTCTGTAGCTTTATGTTTTCCCATCACATGGCTTTTTGAATATTCTTGATGTTCTGAGTGTGCTTAAGTTCTGATTAGCAAATGTGAGGGATTTTGAACTGACCAGGACGATCTATCTGTGTAAGAGATCACAAGCAAATCTCAGTAATTTAAGCATTTGATTCTGATAATGACAACGGTATTCAAAATCCAGTTTCATACTCAGTGCATATCCCATTTCAGTGGCTTACTGGTGTCAGCTTTGGGTATAGTCTTATTCCCATTGTGTGATGCTTCACTCTCACACCATCTTTTTGACAGGTTTATTAAGATAGAATTTATAAAAACACACAATTCCTTTAAATACACAACTGAGTAGTTTTTAGTATATTTATAGTTGTGAAACCATGTCCACTAGTATATTTTACAAATTTTTATTACTCCTCATAGAGACCCCATATCCATTGGTAGTCATTCTCCATTTCTCCCTCTTCCCAGCCCCTGGCAACCACTAATCTGCTTCTTTCTTTATTTGACTATTCCAAAGTAACCTTATTTCATTTAATGTAAATGAAAGTATACACTGCGTGGTCTTTTGTGCTGCCTTCTTTCCCTTAACATAGTGTTTTCAAGGTTCATCCCTGTGGTACTGTGTATCAGTACTTCCTTACCTTTTATTGCTGAGTAATACTTTTGTTTGGCTATACTTCATTTTGTTTATCTACACATCAGTTAATGACCATTTGGGTTGTTTCCATATTAGGCTACTGTGGATAATGCTCTACGAGCAATCATGTATATTTTTTGTGTGGACACGTGTTCATTTTTCTTGGTTATAAACCTAGGAGTAGAATTTGAGGAACATATGATTGCTTTGCTTTCTTTCATATCAATATCTTTTTGTTGTTAAATCTGCACTCCTAGGTTAGTAATCTGTTGTGTTTAATGGATTGAAATGAAGAGAATTTAGTATGAGAGTTAAAAAAAAATGCTTAATCTGCATGAAGAGATTGTGAGACAATATCTCAAACTTGGGAAAGCATTTCCCAAATTTCTGAAAACATATGCCATTTTAAATACTATGCTTGGGCATTGTTGAGTAATTAATGATTGGAAGATTATTCACATCGTTAGGAAAATGTGCATATGTTTTACTTTGTCATTTAATCATTCTACTGTGGATGTTGAGTTCAGGTACTTTGAATTTGAATGTAGACTTGTACATTTCTGTGCAGTAGAAAGACAATCTCCCAAATTATGACATTATTGCACTATAGGATTTTGATCATTTTGGGGTCTAACCTAGCACTATTACCCTAACATTTCTTTTTTCTCCAAAATGTTTAGAAATAGTTCCTCAAGTAGTTTTTTGAAAGAAATGCTGTCTTACTGGTTTCCTTCTCAATTATTTAAACATATCTATGACATGGTTCAGTTAATAACTGTATAAACTATGAGTTATATTTTAAAAATTTGAAAAGCTTTAAATACATTTTATAATGAAGATCTTACATTCTGAATAGGCAAATAATGATCTATCTTATAGTATTTTTAAATTTATGAGAGTAAAGAAACATGTTTCTTCTATTTATCAAGCCTTTATTCTTCTTTCTCAGATTATTGATTTACAAACCCCTCCAAATATTCTTAGGTAAAAACAGCTAGGAAAGAATCAGAGACCATGATCACTATGTCCTACCAGTAATTCTTCACTATGAAAGAGGTTCCACAACTGAGTACCAAACTGCTGGAATCAGAAACAAACAAACGACCTTGATCCAGCTATAGATCAGTCACTGCTTGATCTACGACTCAGAAAATGTCACCAGGATGAGATTTTAAATTATCTTTTCTCAGTTTTGCCATTTGCATCTTGGACTCTGAACAAGGGTGACTAGTGGGTACAGCAGTTTTTGCAAATAACTTTCTTTAGGGTCAAGTCTAGAGAAAAAAGCACCTTCTTCTCTTACAGAATGCCCAGGAAATGTCTCAATGCAATTTGTCAACCTTGATTATGACAGATGCCATTCAGAACATAAGGCATATTCCTGGGCAGCATAGTTCATTAGAAGCACTCATATTGTTTGTGAGTTTTGAAAAAATAATTTCACAGAGGGATTTAGAACAGATACCTCAAAAAACAAAAAAGGGAAATGGCTATACAGAACAATACATCAGAAGTACAAACACATTTTAAAAATTTTAGGAATAAACACAATTTTTAGGAATGATAGAGTATAAGAGATATATCTTTTAAAATCAGTAACAAGGAAATTAAATTTTAAACTCTATGGAACTGCAAAAGACTCCAGATAGGATGCAAACAGTAAGTCTGAGAAACAGGAAGTAAATAAAAAAGAAAACAGGGTGTATAAAAGAGGAAGTAAATAAGAGAGTAGTCCAAAGTTATGGGAATTAAACACACTGTCAGATTTGGGTTTTCCAGATACCCCCCAAAACTTAGTAGCATCAAGCAGGACTTATGCATTAATATAGAGAATATTCCTTCTCTGAAATATTTTCAGTACTCAATCTTCTAAAACAAAACAAAAAGAAAAAAAGAATTACCATTTTTTTCATTGAAAACTGTTTAGGAGCAAGAGTTTGAATCCACCCTTAAAAATATCTTTTGTACATTTTCATACAGTCAGAGAAGTATTTCATTTAACATATGAAATAAGAATCCTTATTACATGCAAATTTTTCTTACCTAAAACTTTGCTGTAATATGCATCCCATTCTGGAAATATATAATATAAATTGATTATATCACCCATTGTGTACAATAACCAATTCTTCAGCCTCTGTATAAAAGTCATGTTGTCTGTCAGTCTTGATGCAATGCCTGGAACATATGAAGAAGGCATCGGAAGCCCAGCACACAGTCTCTCAATGGTATTCCCAATGGAACAGCGTAAAGAGTATATAAATGGAATACCGAGGATCTCAGCCACCAACTCCCCACAAAAGTTTAAAGAGTCAGCCAAACAGATATCAAACTTAGCTGCCTGTAGTCTGCTGAGTAAATCCTTATTTGAGATAGCACTATCACATAGTCTTTTGGGTATTGCTAAAAGATTGTTCATCATTTCTCTAGATCTTATTAGCATGTCCCACCAGGAGAGTTTTGGTAGTTCAAAAGAAACTGTATAGATATTGGTATCGAGTTCTTCCCTGAGAGTTTCTTTAGTTACCGGAAGTTGGAAGATCTCCACATTAAAGGGAATCTTGGTATGATCAAGCAGGAGACTTGGTGAAGGTACCAGAACAGTTATCTCGTGCCCACGACGGTGGAGTTCTTCCAGAATCACTTTTATATTAATCCAATGACTAAAATCTGCAGGCCATACAAGTACTTTCCCAGTCCTTCCAGAGTCAAAGAAACCCAGATGCAGCATGAAAAGGACACAGAAGCCTTTCACAGTCTTCATGATTAACTCTCGCTGAAACGAAATCTGAGTTTAAAACAAGTGCATGACTCACAATCCAAACACATTTCCTTGTCCCGCCTAACCAATTTATAGTAGGTTGGGCTGAACTTTGAAGTGTGTACTTTGTATTATGGATTAAAACAAAATGCAGGAAGTCCTGTATTGCTATAAACTGCCCTCTTAACACTACCTTTGCTGTGTCCCATAAATTTTGTGTGGTTGTACTTTCATTTTCACTTATCTCAAGATAGTTTTTAATTTCAACTTTGATTTCATCATTGACCCATTGTTTTTTTTAAATAACGTATTGTTTAATCTCCATGCTTTCTTTTTTTTCTCCTTTGTTTCTCTGTTGTTGATTTCTAGTTTTAGGGCATCTTGGTCAGTAAAGATGCTTGAGATAATTTCTATCTTCTTAAAATTGTTGAGGTTTCTTTTGTTCTCAAGTACATGATCAATCCTAGAAAATGTTCCACGTGCACCTGAAAAGATTGTATATCCTATTTTTGGGGGGTGTAATGCTCTGAAAATATCCATCAACTCTAATTTTTCTATTGCATTATTTAATTTCTCTGTTGCCTTATTTATTTTCTGTCTGGAAGATCTGTCTAGTGATGTTAATGTGGTGTTAAAATCTCCAACTATGATTGTATTCCAATCAATATCCCCCTTTATCTCTGTTAGTAATTGTTTTATGTACTTAGGTGCTCCTATAGTGGGTGCATATATATTAACGAGTGTAATATCCTCATCTTGTATCACTCCTTTAATCATTATAAAATGTAAAATGTCCTTTTTTATATTTCTTTATGGCCTTTGTTTTAAAGTCTATTTTGTCTGAAGGAAATTAAAGAAGACTTTAAAAAATTGGAAAGATATCCCATGTTCTTGCATTGGAAGAATCAATATTGTTAAAATGGTCACACTGCCCAAGGCCATCTACAGATTTAATGCAATCCCTATCCAATTACCCAGGACATATTTCACAGAACTAGAACAAATCATAATAAAATTCATATGGAACCATCAAAGACCTAGAATTGCCAAAGCATTACTGAAGAGAAAGAAAGAGGCTGAAGGAATAACTCTCCAAGACTTCAGACAATACTATAGAGCTACAGTCATCAAGACAGCATGGTATTGGTACAAAAACAGACGTATAGACCAATGGAACAGAATAGAGAGCCCAGAAATGAACCCACAAACTTTTGGTCAACTAACCTTTGACAAAGGAGGCAAGAATATACAATGGAATAAAGACAGTCTCTCCAGGAAATGGTGTTGGGAAAACTGGACAGCAGCATGTAAAACAGTGAAGCTAGAACACTCCCTTACACCATACACAAAAATCAACTCAAAATGGATCACAGAATTCAACATAAGACAAGATACAATAAGCCTCCTAGAGGAAAATATAGGCAAAACATTATCTGACATACATCTCAAAAATGTTCTCCTAGAACAGTCTACTCAAGCAATAGAAATAAAAGCAAGAAGAAACAAATGGACCTAATGAAACTTACAAGCTTCTGCACAGCAAAGGAAACCATAAGTAAAACAAAAAACCTATGGAATGGGAAAAAATTTTTGCAAATGAAATCAACAAAGGCTTGATCTCCAGAATTATAAGCAGCTCATATGACTTAATAAGAAAAAAATAAACAGCCCAATCCAAAAGTGGGCAGAAGACCTAAACAAGCAATTCTCCAAGGAAGACATACACATGATCAACAGGCACATGAAAAAATGCTCAATATAACT
Organism: Camelus dromedarius; assembly: GCF_036321535.1. Lineage (NCBI taxonomy): Eukaryota > Metazoa > Chordata > Mammalia > Artiodactyla > Camelidae > Camelus > Camelus dromedarius. Next base: position 69,398,096 of record NC_087436.1, read on the forward strand.
AATTATCAGAGAAATGCAAATCAAAACTGCAATGAGGTATCACCTCACACCAGCCAGAATGGCCATCAATCAAAAATCCACAAATGACAAATGCTGGAGAGGCTATGGAGAAAAGGGAACCCTCCTTCACTGCTGGTGGGAATGCAGTTTGGTGCAGCCACTGTGGAAAACAGTATGGAGATTCCTTAAAAGACTAGGAATAGACTGACCATATGACCCAGGAATCCCACTCCTGGGCATATATCCAGAAGGAACCCTACTTCAGGATGATACATGCACCCCAATGTTCATAGCAGCATTATTTACAGTAGCCAAGACATGGAAACAGCCTAAATGTCCATCAACAGATAACTGGATAAAGAAGAGGTGGTATATTTATACAGTGGAATACTACTCAGCCATAAAAACTGACAACATAACACCATTTGCAGCAACATGGATGCTCCTGGAGAATGTCATTCTAAGTGAAGTAAGCCAGAAAGAGAAAGAAAAATACCATATGAGACTGCTCATATGTGGAATCTAAAAAACAAACAAAGAAACAAACAAAGCATAAATACAAAACAGAAACAGATTCATAGACATAGAATACAAACTTGTGGTTGCCAAGGGGGGTGGGGGAGTGGGAAGGGATTTCAAAATTGTAGAATAGATAAACAAGATTATGCTGTATAGCACAGGGAAATATATACAAGATCTTATGGTAGCTCACAGAGAAAAAAAATGTGACAATGAATATATATATGTTCATGTATAACTGAAAAATTTGCTCTACACTGGAATTTGACACAACATGGTAAAATGATTATAAATCAATAAAATGTTAAAAAAATAAAATGAAATTCAACTATTTTGATAGGGAGAAAAAAGGTTGAGAATGTCATACACTGAGATAGGAAAAAAATTACTCAGAATAATCATTTCAAAACTTTTTTAGGAGGATATAAAAATAAAGAACCGCACACCTATCATCAGTTAAGCTTCAAAAAAGTGTCATGAATATACAATAGAGAAAAGACAGACTGTTTAGCAAGTGGTGCTGGGAAAGCTGGACTGCCGCATCGTGAGTGGACTTAAGATGAGTTAAGGCCGTGGGACCCAAGGCCACGATCTCGCAGTATGGCAGCTCCTTGCGCATTGTTTTGGTTGGGCCGCTAACCTCCTCAAATCCCACTTCAGCTCCCTTGGCTGACACTTGGCGCTGTGAGCAGGATTGGGTGAGTGCCCCTTCTGAACACCCTGCCCCTGATGGGGATTCTTAGATGGAAACTATGTGGTCCCCTACCTCTCTATGGTACCTGGTGGCAGCCTATTTGCTGACATGGGCTCAGCCTGAGGATTGGGACACAGAGGCGCCCCTCCAGATGAAGTACGGAGGGCGCTGGAATTGTTAGAAAATAATGTCCCACTAGCCCACTGAGAGGCAGCCAGGAGGGTGGCCTGGGTGTTCTTGTAGGTTTTGCAGTGCGCTAGCCAAGACAGGAGAGAATTGCAGGCACAAGTGGAGCAGTTACAGCGCAGGGAAGAGGAACTTGAGCAGAGACTCGGCACAACAGAAAGATGCCTGCATGGTCCTATCTCTGCTGCCTCCGAGAGTGGTAAAGCCTGTGCGTCTCCTGTCCCACCATCTCCAAGAGAGGTAAGCCTGGCCCCTACCCTTGTTCCACTGCATCTATGGCCCATGGTGAGGCAGCAGGTGGAACTGGAGGAGCCCATGGCTCAGGGGGGAGCTCCTGCAGGACCACAGCAAGTGACATGACAAACCACCTATAAGTCTTACACATCAACGGAATTGAGAGACCTGGCAAAGTAGTGCAAACAATGTACGGGTGAGTCAGTCCCCACATGGCTACTGTGCCTTTGGGATGATGGGGCTGACCAGACTGAGCTGTCTCCGAAGGAGATGGGCCAGCTGGCCAGCATAACAACCATCCCCTCATTGCGGCAACAGCTGCAAACTATTCCCCAGTCTAATGCTGATGCTGGCAACCATAACACTGATAAACTGGTTGGTGGCTGCTGCACGCACTGTGTGGGACAATTTGCCTGAACATGTGAGTAAATGGACTTAGCGCAAGTTGTCTGGGAAATGGGCATGTGCCAGATGATGTTTGCTTTGCATTTCCGTAGTCCAGATGATGAGCTCCTTACAGCTTGGATGAAAGATTTGATTTTGGCTAATGGCCCAGTGGGAACGTTTGGGACCATGGTGGCGCTACTAGCACCATATGTAGACCGCCCCATACATGAAGGCTGAGGCTAGTCTGTGGGACGTAGAGGTGCGCCGAAAGGGGATACATGTTGCCAAGACTCAAGGTGAGTCAAAGACCTCCTCTGGTGCAGTGACTCAGAAAGGGAAATTCAGAGGAGGAAAAAAGGGGAATGCTCCAATTTTGGGAGGGCCCCAAAAGCTAGATTGCCAGTAAGATATGGTGTGATTTACTGGCAGCTGGCTTGAACCATATAAAATTAGATGGCCAGCCTTAGGAGGTGCTAATGGCCTTATGGAAGAAATTATGGCCTGAGCAACAATATACTCCATTGCCAACCTCCCATCAGGCCCGAGAGGTGGCCTTTGCTGATTTCCTCCTAGGCTAGGAGGAAGGCTGAGGTGTTCGGGACATGGGACACCCTGACGACCAGAGGCCACATGTTGAACTGACTAGCCACTGAACCCCTGATGGGGAAGCAAGAGGTCCAAGTGCAGACAACATACCCTATTGCAGGATGGGTACAGACATGGGCAAAGCAACCCCAATTGGGAACTGCCCAGATCCCAACTCTGATGAAGTGGGGTGCTTATTTGGAACAGATAGCTCAGTATACCACTAGCCCCTTGGCTGCAGAGTTGCAGCAGGTGTTATGGCCTGTGAGATTTGCTGTGCCTGCTGTACAGATGCTCCCACAACAAGGGGTGGACCCTGTGCCCAGTCCCTTTTGTGAAGGGAAAGGGCCACCCTCAGGAACTGCTTGGTATACAGATGGATCTTGTAGGGGCAGTCCGCCCACTTGGGTTGCAGTAGCACTGTACCGTGCCACTGAAGCCTTCTGGTATGAGACAGGAGAAGGCCAATCCAGCCAATGGGCTGAATTACAGGCAGTATAGATGGTGTTGATGAATGAACCTAGCCCCTTACAGATTTGCATGGATAATTGGGCTGTGTATTGAGGCCTCACTTTGTGGATACCCCAATTGGCCCTGCAAGACTGGATGATTGGGCACTGACCCCCATGGGGACAACAGATGTGGAAACAATTATAGGGTAAAGGCCAAGAAGGTCAGTATACTATTTACCATGTGCTGGGATACTGCCCAGCCTTGGCACCGAGCAATGATGCTACTGATGCGCTAGCCCAACTTCGCCCTGTACAGGCCATGGTTCCAGGACCCGACATAGGTACCTGGCTTCATAAGAAACCTGGTCATGTAGGTTTGTACACAATGAGGCAGGTAGCTGACCAGTAGGGCCTACATCTGAGTCATAGTGAAGCCAAAGATATCGTGCGGCAGTGCCCATGGTGTGCTAAGAAGCACCCGCACCGGCGGCGATGTCCCCAACAGATGGGGAAGATTGCACGGGGAATTCAGCCACTGCTGGTATGGCAAATAGATTAGATAGGCCCCTTTGCTCCTAGTACGGGGTTGTGGTACCTGCTGACAGTGGTGGACACCGCTACTGGCCTAGGTTTTGCCTACCATGTGCCCTGAGCTACACAAGACGCTATTATTACAGCATTGGAAGTTTTACAGGCCTTTTATGGGACTCCCTTAGAAATACAAAGTGATAGAGGGACCCCTTTTACTGCCCAACAGACCCAAGAATGGGCCAAGGAAAATGATATTAACTGGACATTGCATGTGCCTTACCATCCCCAAGCAGCAGGTATGATTGAATGATATAATGGCATATTAAAGGACAAACTGAGGGCTCTCAAACCACAAGGGAGAGGCTGGAATAGTGTCTTGCTGCAGGCGGTACGTCTTTTGAATGAACAACCTTGCTGTACAGGTATGAGCCCACTGGAAAAGTTATTGCAAGGGACCATTCGGAGGCTCAGAGCTGGGCCCATAAAGGATGCCTCTGATGTCTCAATAGTGGGGCATTAATAATATGCAACACTAGGGTGTTGAACTCAGGACAAAAGGACACCTGGACATGGAAGAATCAGGTCCAGATTGAAGGCCCCTGGCTAGCCCTTTTGGAACCATGGGGCAACAGGCTAAAGAAAGCCCTGCAGGTAACCCCCCAAGTGGGGGAATGGCCTTTTGATATACAGGTTACTCTAGGGAAAACAGGAGTGTCCCTACTTAAAGGAGCAGAAGCCCTACAGCTTTGGGCAATTCCACTGATAGCTCCCGAAGCACTCCCAGAGTGTAACCAACCTACCATGGGCGGGTTGGTATGGTACTACCGCCCAGGTTGAACAGCCCTTCCTGCCACTGTACTCTTACAAGATGAGAAAGTGGCTTGCATCCTCCCAGAAGTGAGAGATTTGCCAAGCATGGTGTTCACCTTTGCTCTGTCCTTCCACCCAGTGTAATAGCAAATACCATGTTTTCCTGGGTGCACACATTTTTGCAAGTACACAGTGTCTCTCACTGTTGGGTCTGTACTGAACTTCCCACAGACGCAGGAGATAGACTGCTGAGGCACCTCCACCCTGCGTCCAGAGCTAATGGAGCACCTTGGTTCGATGGAATGCCAACAGGACAGTGAGATCACCCTGGGACTTGCAGCGACAGACTATTTAAAAGACACTCTGACGTGAGTGGGGCAACCCCCCCCCCCACAATTGGAAGGATTGCATGGAATGGGTGGGGATGGACGAATAGTGTTCATGTAAAAGTGAGAAATTTAAGCCCTCTTTGTATTGAGCAGCAGTTTGAACACAAGGCTCCAAACCGCAGAATGGGGTGGTTTCCAGAAGGGCTATGTGCCAACATTACTTATAATGTAAATGCCTCCACCTGGTAGGATGCTATACTCTGTATTGTTGTTGTCTTTGGGCACAAAGCTCCACCCTATGGGCCAGGGTTCCCACGACCTAGGAGGTGAGTATCAGTGGCCTTGAGATGAGTTAAGGCCGTGGGACCCAAGGCCATGATCACAACATGTTTGTAGTATGAAGTAAATAATGATTGTATGCATGCATCAGTTATATAAGATTTAGAACAAAGCAAATAGATGTATGCATACGCTAGAGATATTCTGTAAGCCTCATGAACAAAGAAAATGACACTGCGCATGTGCTGGCAGAAAATAGGTAAAAGCAGGACAGGTGCACCGTAGAGTGAGCACACTACCTTGTGGCAATAGAATAAAGTGCTGTAAACTCCATGTTCGCTCTGGGTGAAGCCTGTCTCATGGTATGGCAGCTCCTCGTACATTTTTTCGGTTGGGCCGCTCACCTCCTAGAATCCCACTTCAACCTCCCTTGGCTGACACACATGTAAATCAATGATGTTTGAACACTCTCTCAAGTCATACACAGAAATAAAGTAAAAAAGGCTTAAATATAAGACATGATACCACAAAATGCCTAGAAGAGAACATAGGCAAAACATTCTTTGACATAAATTGTAGCAATGTTTTCCTAGTTCAGTCTCCCAAGGCAATAGAAATAAAAGTAAAAATAAACAAATGGGACCTAATCTAATTTATAAGCCTTTGCACAGCAAAGGAAACCTTAAAAAAAAAAAACCCAAAAAGACAACCCATGGACTGAGAAAATATTTGCAAATGAAGCAACTGACAAGGGTTTAATTTCTTGATGGATATCATCTAGTCTCTACTATTTTAGGGTTTGATTGCAATTAACATATTGAGCTCAGTTTTGTAACTACCAACTATCCTTCCCTCAGAGGACAACCACATTGAACATCTTAAAGCTTCAATAAAGACTCATTTGGTAGACTTTACCGACTTACATAGCATATCTATCTTAATATGTCCACTACTCTGATCATTTGGATTCTGTCTTCCACTGTTTGCCATGACACTTCCAGAACATCAGTTTCACTTCCTGTGGGCCATCACTTTTTCCAAGTTTCTACAGGTAGTCTGTTCCCACCATCTCCTGGAGTATGAACACAGGTATTAAATCCTGTATCCTGAGGGACTGTTTCAAAAATTTAAAAATGTTTCCTTGTACAACTTTATGTTCTATTTTCTTTAATCCAGTCCCTTAGCATGCAATTCCATATATAACCTCCCACTTCCTACTGGTAAATATTGAGTAGGTCCTTCAGTTCTTTTGAGTTATACTGTGCCCCTTAGTAGGTCCACCTTGTACCTGACTGTATTACAATGTGACTTGACTCTAGTTATTGGCTTGTGGCCAAGAGGGGAGATAAGAGCAGCTCCTGAGAAGGACACACGATGTCCTGTGGGGTAGAGGACGCTCTGTCATCCTCCCACAATGGCGAGGTGCTATCATCCCTTCACAGAGAGGAGTGGGACACTTCTGAGGACTCAAAGGGCTCAGGGGCGTCTAGGAATTCAAGATTTTCACATGCATTAACCATTTCTCTGATTCTGGACATTCTGCTCTTTCTCAAGTAGGGTCTTGATCTTGGGAAAAGATCAAACTAGGATGGAAAATTAAGCAGTACTGGAAATGTCTTATATTAAAATAATACAAAAAATTTAGGGGGGAGGGTGCCTTCTTCAAGAGATGAGCATCTCTTTATATGCTGCCGAAGAGGCTCCTCTTGCTTCCTCACTTAGCCTTTAATTTGATGGTTTAAAATCCTCGCTTTATTATTATATTTTCCAAAGAACGAATTCTACAGAAACAAGCACCTACATTCATTTTCCTCATAATTCCTACTTTTACCATATTCATCAAATGCCTAGTAGGTCACAACTACTAATCACTGTTCTCCCAACATTATATGGACATATATATTTCTTCGCAATTCACCCTGACTGAAAGTAGTAAAAATGTCATTTACCACAGTCCAGGGTGTACCTGTGTCTCATCTTAATACAGTGGAGTATTAGGCATGTCACTTGTTTATTTGTTACATTTTTCGTCCAGCATTTGTCAAGAAACCTCACTTTCTTTGTGTTTGTAGAATATATACGTGTGTATAGTATAAAAATCAAAAATAAAAAAGATTTATATTTGTTAAGAGTTCTGAGTAAATGAAAGCATGATAGCTTTTAAATCAAAATATATCAACCATTATAGAAAGTTTGTACAAGTGACCTAGAAGCCTGTGACAATCTAGACCTCACTCCAATTTGACAATGATCCACTAATATTTTCAGGGCTTGCTTATTTAAAAAGCTACATATGCACTTTGTTACACATAAATCATAATGCCCCTGTTATGTATTGGTGTGAAACGCACCATACTAAAATGTAGGTTTTAAGATAGCAGCCAGATTTTTCCTCACAGCCCTGTGAATCAGCAGTTTGGGCTGAGCTCCGGGAAGTGTTTCTTCGCTGGGACTTGCCTGGGCTTACTCATTAGGCTGCAGTTAGTGATCAGCTTGGGCAAGGCAGAATGATGCAAGAAGGCTTCAGGCAGATTGACAGGTAGCTTTGATTTTCACTTTCAGGTGGCCTCTCCTACAGACAAGCTTGGATTTATTCGGGTGATAGCAGAATTCCAGAACAGCTTATATCAAAGTTCTAGGCCAAGTTTGGAAGTCACACATGTCACTTCTGCCTTCTGTTGGGTTTTAAAAATAAGTCATGGGTCAAGCCCAGATTCCAAGTGTGGAGAAGTAGCCTCCAACACTTGAAAGGAGGAGTTACAAAAACACATACTCATTTTCAATATACTACAATAAGTAACTTCATCAAATATAAAATTAAGTGAAGGGCAGTCATGAGGGAACACATCTTTCAAACATGGTTCTAGTAAAAAAAAAAAATCTAGTTTACGTATAAGAAACTATGAGTACTTTATGTAAACTTTGCTTGCCTTAAAAATTAAATGTTTCTATGAACTCATAATTAAGGTTCCTTTCAACTTTCAGAATCAAAGTCTCCAATATCTTCTAGATTCAAATTTTTATATTATTATATGTGTGCTATTTCTTAGATCTAATATATCTGCTAGGAGGGAAAATTGGTTATTTGTGAGTGACTTGTCTCTGGACATTAGTATTACTCTTTCCTTCTCAATGGATTACAATTCATTAAAACTAAAACTTTGGGGATTAATATTAGAATTATTACTCTCAGTTATGTGTTTTCTGATTCTATATGTACTGCAAATTGATTTGGCAACGAAGTCAGTTTTCCAGTCTAACTTTTCAAATGTTTTATGTCACTTCTTGAACAGGCATCGTCAACAGCTTTGTTAATTTACTCTACAGACAGAAACTGACAAAGGAGGTCTCTTGGCCAAATTATAATATATAAATGAGAGAAATTTTAGGTTTTTTTGCTGGTGAATTTCCCTTACTACCCAATCCTACGTGCTTAGTAATATTTTTCATTTTTTTCAAATTTTTGTATTTTTTTTTTTCTGAAAACCAGAGACACACACTTAGATACGGAAAAGCACTTGATGAATTAAATCATGGGGTAGCTCCTTGTGGACTTCTTTCCAGGCAGTTATCAAGCAGCCTTCACTGTACATTAAATTGAAATAATCAGTACATGCAAGTGTTTCATGTTACCTAGGGGAGAAAAGGACATGAAGATGGAGGTGAAAGACATCATTTCGTTTATGCATCTCATTCATCACACACTTTCCTGATCATGGGTGGCCTAGGAATTTGGTCCCACAATAATCTCTCTTCTGCAAGATACACAAGAGAGTGTGAGTCTTGAAGCTTTGGAAGGGAAAGCTTGTTGATTCCTGGTGAGATCTGCATCATTAAGGAGGGCTCTTAAGACACTGGGGTTTCTCCACTTGCTTTTCCCTGTATACCTAAAGGAAATTCAGTTTCCCAAGGGTAATCTGTTCATTCTTTCATGGCTGGCTGATTGAGAGAAGTGTGAACAATGCAAACTCTTTATGCTGCAGGTTTATATTTAATATAGAAGATCATTATAATCTTCAGAAAACAATTTCTTATTCAATTATTTACATCAACTTTGGGACATTTCTTTATTCTCAGTGAGCAGCAAAGTGGGTTCTGAGCTGGGCACATGTCCCAGGTGAAGCCCTGTCATATGGGTCTTTCTGGGAGGTTGAGGCTCATCAGTTATTCAAGAAAATAAAACATGTTTAAAATGCCATAGAATTAAAGTAAAAAATGTCACAAATATAAAAGAGACACAACCCTAATGCTGATGGAAGAATTAAGATGAAAAATGAAAAGATGGCCAATTAGAATATAATATTTATCATAAACTTAAGTAATTATACAGAAATATTGGCCTAGAAATGTAATGTATCAGTTCTCTTGAATTTGTGATACATAGAAAGTGGAATGGGAATGAATCTAATGGATCTGCCAACTAAAAACTGGCACTTGCCGTGTGCCTCTACAAGGGTTAGAACACGCTGGCACTTGCCATCTACCTCTTCTTGGATTAAATCACAAGCTGCTGCAGCCGCTGACCTCCAGCACACCCTGAAAAGATTTCAGGGTGGAGGTCAGGAATAAGGCACTCTTTGCTCTGAGAAAAATAACAGAACAGGTCTATCTACAGTTAGTTGGATGTTTTCAGGAGAAGATTTTGTCTGCCCAAATTCTTATGTCTCCTCATATCTAGAAAAGCACTAAAATCATTAACAGTGACATCTGCTCCTCGTGACCAGCAGCAAGTCTCTGCCTAAATGTGTGCTTAACTGCACGTATCCCCTTCATTAACATCATGTATCATACTGATGTTCCCCCATGACTCTTCGGAGCAGTTCCTCAGGCCTATCTGAAATGCTGTCTCATGGGCTATAGTCCTTATTTTGCCCCCAATAAAACTTAACCCACAACTCTCACTTTGTGTGATTTTATTTCAGTTGACAAATCTTTGACACTAGAATGGCTGTAGAGGTGAGAATATTTTATTACATATGTAGCCCTCTCACATGCATGGCTTTTTTGCTTTTTTGTTTTGTTTTGTTTTGTTATATGCCAGTTTCAATTTTGTAACTACTTGCATATATCAAAAGTCTTGACCTCCAGAGACCTGAAGCTTTATTGCTATATCTTCTAAGAAAAAGTGTGTATAGGGGCCAATATTCACAAAGTCATGAATTTTCTTTTCATGTTTTCTTTTTCAGGAAAACCCACTACGTAGTGTGAATTGTTGGGGAAAGCTGGAATGTGTTTGATAAGAAGCTATTGGGATTTTGAATTTCCTCACCCACTCTTACCAAATTTTGAATTTTTTGGAGGACTCTGCTACAAACCTACAAATTTCTTGCCTAAGGTAAAACTTTGGTCTCTTGGAAAGAGTTTTCTATCTCCAATTCAGATGTTGTCTTTTTATGATATAAGGCAATACGTGAAGTTTCTTCACACCATTTCCTCATATGTTATGTGTTTCATGTTTCATTATTACCAAAGATTCTTGGCTACATAACAGATGTAAAAGTAATGAGAGAAATTTAAGATCATGTGGATATAGTCACTATAAAACAGTCTTTCACTGTCCAACACAAAATAAGGGACAATTTTCTCAACAAATATGTATCTTGTGCCTAATAGATTCCAGATTCTACACTCTGTACTGAAGAAGGATAGGTGAATAAGATAGACACAGTTGAAATCTTTATAGACTAGTCAGCCAGAAAAACTATAAATATTAATCAAATGCATGTAATTATACACAATAAAGTACTAATAATAAAAGTGAGATTGAAGTGATATGGGAGCTTTTGTATTCTCTTCAAGTAATTTGCAATGAGGTATTTAAAATAATCAAATTCTGATCATATTATATTAAAAGTGGAAATATATGAGCATATTCAAAGGCTCAGGAATCTGGTGATTTACTATATAGTACTATGATACCTAGGAAATATACAAAGACCACAAACATGCCCATAGTACCTTTCCTATAAAATATAGATGTGTAAGAAAAAAGAAGCAACATGGGGGAGAGTGGGGAGGAGGTTTAGTCACCTATCTCATTAGATTGCGTGAGAATAAAATGGTTTAGTACAGCCATTTCTCATTATATACAGATTCTGTATTTTCAAATTTGCCAACTCACTAAAATTTATTTCTAACCCCAAAATCAGTGCTTGCGGTGCTTTCATGGTCATTCATGGACACACACAGAGAACAATAAAAACATACTCACAACAGGCACATTCCCAGGTGAGTCTTGAACAAGGCAACACTCTGCCTTGTTGTAGCAGCTCTCAGACTGTAAACAAGTGTCCCTTTCCAGTCTCATTAATGCTACTCTTTTGTGTGTTTTGTGCCTTTTTGTTGCCGATTTCACTGTTTAGAATGGCCCCCAGGAGGGTGCTGACGTGCTTTCTATTTTTCTTAAGAAGAAGTAAGGAGGCTGGGATGTGCCTTAGGAAGAAAATATGTTCTCTAGATAAATTTCATTCAGTTCCATGAGTTATAGCACAGTTGGCTATGAGTTCAGTGTTAATGAATCAGCAATATAGATCAAATAAGGTGTTTTAAAACAGAAACACACATAAAACAAAGTCATATGTTTATCAGTTGATGAAAATACTGGGACAAGAGGCTTGAGGGAACCTAGGAGCACTGACTCAGTGCTCACTAATGCTGTGATCACAGCAACTTTATAGAACCTATCTACTGAGAATAAAAAGAATAGACCAGATAGATAAAGCCCCTACATAGTGCCAAGAGTATAGCACTGGAGAAAAATTAGCTATGGGATTTCAACTTTTATTAGTGCCCCTTTTGACAAGAGAAATTTGTCTCAGAAACCAAAGTAAGAAGAAGAATAAGAAAGAAATGTTAAAATTCTATTTGAAGCTTTAAGCAGTTTCACAAATATCAAGACTGGAGGGATTCCTTCTGATACACACACACACACACACATATATATATCTGATTATATACTGGCAAACTCATGATATTTTTTTCCAAAAACTTTGAGAATGCACTCCAGCATTTGGTCTGGTCCTACCTGAGATCAAAGAACTTCACCACACAACAGAGATCAGGATTATTGTACCCTGATAGTATTATTTATGAAAATAAGCCTCTCTCAGAAATTAGTTGTAGTGGTGCATTATAAATCATTCAGTAATGCATATATTAGATAAGAGAAATTCTATTCCAATCATTTAAATTGCCTGAAAACACATATAGTAAGATATTAGGGAGGTAACACTTGGTTTAGTATCAACTTACACAACAGGCTTTAATGTTAAAAATGTAAAGGAATATTTTCTATACTTTTATATTATGGACCCCAATTAGTTCATAGATTGATTGATCATATGTTTTACCCACTAACTCATTTACTTCTTTACCTATTTATTTTGGGTGGAAAATTTACCCTATATAAATAGTTTACAGGTAAAATTTGTCATATTCATTATAAATCATAGCTTTAGATCCCTTAAAATATCTGAGTAAGGATTAGAAATAGTATCAAATTTATATTCAAGATTTAAGCATTTGATTTTAAAATAATATTGATGTACAGCAATTTCAGTAGGACTTTGAAAATAGGAAGAAAACAGACTACAGGGGTTTTAAGAAGCTATTTTCTTAATATGAGATGATATCAATATAACATGCTCTATCGCATCAGAGCACGTGCTAGAAGGAAAAAGGATATAAGACCTTGACGAAAAAAACTGTTTTCATAAATCCTTCTCTCAGTTAATTAACGTAGTATCACCAGAAAAGAAAGTTAATATATCAGTCTCACCAGAGGCTTAATTTAGGGAGCCTATCTTTAGTGAGAATTTGAAACACCAGGAAGATATTGTGGTTAGCAAATTGGGAGTTCTTATTAATGTACATAGAGATGATTTAACAAGAGCAGTTTCCTTCTTTTACAAAAGCAATTATATGACACCTCATGGTCAGGTTATATTTTCATGTATAGCTTTCATATTCAGGAAAACCTACGTACCTAAAGAGACTTCCTGAAAACCGCCAAGAAGAAACGTGGATAAATTCACTAGTAAATATATTGGACATAGAGTGATATACAAAGTCAAGAAGCCTACTTACAGTGTCTTTCCACTTTATTCAAGGAATTCTGTTAGGAGGTCAGATCCTTTTAAATTCTTGAGTTATGTGTTAATTCCTCAAAGGAACACTAACCTAAAGCAAACAACAAGGGAAAAAAAATATAGGTTAAGCAAGGCTACAGTCATTTGATTTATTACAGGAAGGGGGAACAGCACTTTGAGCTTGATTGCTGCTTCAGAAGAGGGAAAGTAATTCTAAGATGCTGGGGTGTGGCTGGTGATATGAGGAGACTTTGTAAAGGAAGGAACTGGTTGGGACTGGGCAGAGTTCATGACATAACTTCCGATTGCTGGATAACGTGAGGTAAGGTATGACTCTTACCTTAGAGAGAAAGCTTTGTGTTTTAATAAGCATACTACTTTACTTGGTCACAACTTGTCATCCTGGGACATTTTTTTTTTACTGGGTCTCAGTATTACCTAACACAGGACTAGGAAAAAAATTTCTGGTCCTGGAATTGTTTGACATGTGGATTAGAAGAGAGATTTTTTTTCCATTTTTTAAATTGAAGTATAGTCAGTTTACAATGTTGTGTCAATTTCTGGTGTACAGCATAATGTTTCAGTCATACATACACATACATATATTCCTTTTCATTATATGTTACTGTAAGATATTGAATATAGTTCCCTGTGCTATAAAGTATAAACTTATTGCTTATCTATTTTATATACAGTAGTTAGAATCTGCAAACCTTAAACTCCCGATTTATCCCTTCCAACTCCCTTTTCCCCTCGGTAATGAAAATTTGTTTTCCTTGAGAATAAAGATGTTTTTATCACTCATTTAAGAAAACTGAAACTGTGTTGCTGCAATGTGACAGGTTCTTCCCAAAGACTTTCTCTTTACTGCCATCTCTTGTTGACAACTGATAAATAAATCACCAGCCTTGCTAGTGATGCCTCATCTATAAATGTTCAGTAGCTCTAGACTGGGCTTCTTACCTCCAGGCTTTCCTATAGCAGACTATCTTCCTCACTTCTGCCACTTGCTTTTTTCCTAAGATGATTTAGGAAAACACCATTACTTTTCTCAGGCGTATTATCCATTTTATTGAATTGGGTCCCTTTTTATGGTATTATTTCTTATTTAAAATATCTAGGAATAAATATATTACTATGTTTATTAAAATTTTCAATAGTTGTAAAATCTAAAGGCTCATAATTCTTAGCACCTGCTGAGTTTTTAATGGCAATATTTAATAAATTTTATTGTGACTTGGTGAACTCTGCTTGATTCAACATATTATATCTGTAGTGATTTTGTGACAGGATTACAAATGCTTGGACAATCCTCTCATCATATCTCCTCCCCTTGAACTTTGGAAAAGCTTGCAGCTATCTCAATAAAAAGAATGTATATATCCAGAAGAAAATCTAATTTGAAAAGACACATGCACCCCAATATTCATAGCAGCACTATTTACCATAGCCAAAATATGGAAGCAACATATATATTCATTGGCAGATGACTGGATAAAGAAGTTGTGGTATATGTATACAATGGAATACTACTCAGCCATAAAAAGAATAAAATAATGCCATTTTCAGCAACATGGTTGGACCTGGAGATTGTCATACTAAGTGAAGTAAACCAGAAAGAGAAAGAAAAATACTGTCACTTATATATGGAATCTGGAAAAAAAAAAAAAGGCGCAAATGAACTTATTTACAGAACAGAGTCACAGACATAGAAAACAAATCTATGGTTACCAGGGGGATAACGGGTAGGGAGGGATAAATTGGGAGTTTGGGATTTGCAGATACTAACTACTGTATATAAAATAGATGAACAGCAAGTTTAAACTGTATAGCACAGGGACCTATATTCAACACCTCATAATGGCCTATAATGAAAAAGAATATGAAAAGGATTATATATGTGTATGTATAAATAAAGCACTCTGCTGTACACCAGAAACTAACATAACATTGTGAATCAACTATACTTCGATTAAAAAAAAAAAAAGAATGCAGTGGAAGTGATGCA
The DNA here is from genome assembly GCF_036321535.1 of Camelus dromedarius. NCBI lineage: Eukaryota > Metazoa > Chordata > Mammalia > Artiodactyla > Camelidae > Camelus > Camelus dromedarius. The sequence goes on from NC_087436.1 coordinate 69,413,197, forward strand.
TCTTAGCGTCCAAGCTTAGTTGGAAAAGGCGGTAATTCTGTGTCTCTCTCGCTGATTCTTTCTTCCTCACTCTTTTTCCCTTCCTCTCTCTCTGCTTCTATCCGCTCGCCTGGGGCACACCTGGAGTGCCTGAGACCAAGAGACTGTGTGATGGAGGGATTACATCAATATGTCTAAGAAGTCTCCAGCAGTTAGAGTTGTTTTTTTTTTTTTAAATTAAAGTAGAGTTGATTCACAAGTTTGAGTCTTCTCACATTAATCTGAAGGGTTTTCCCTCACTTGCCCCCTACACACAAAGAAAGCTATGTAAGGTGGTAGATTTTTAATTATATTGATTGTGCTTAATACTTCACAATGTATACACATACCCATCATCACATTTTATACTTTAAATCTACACAGTTTTATTTGTTAATTATACCTCGACAAAGCTAGGGGCAAAATTTTTGTCTATGTCAGTACCCTTACAATTGCTATTTTTCTCTTCTTTAAAAAATTTTTTTTGAATTTATTTTTTTTAATTTTTATTTTTTATTGAAGTCTAGTTGATGTACAATGTTGTATTAATTTCTTTTGTATGGCAAAGTGATTCAGTTACATATATGCATATATAGATTCTTTTTCAGATTCATTTCCATTATAGTTTATTGTAAGATATTGAATATAGCTCTCCATGCTATATAGTAGGTCTTTGTTGCTTATCTATTTTATATATGATAATATGTAACTCTTAATCCCAAGCTCCTTATCTATTCCTCCCTCTGCTTTTCTCCACTGGTAACCAGTTTGTCTTCTATGACCATGAGTCTATTTCTGGTTTGTAAATAAAATTTGATTTTTTAAAAATATTCCACATATAAGTTATATCATATGATAGGTTTTCTCTTTTGGTCTCTATCTCATTCTTCTAATGTCATCTTAAACTTCACCTTCTTAAAACATACTACCTAATATGGTGTTCTAAGTTTCATTGTTATTATTATTTGGCCAATTGTCCTGTATTTGTTTACATACAAACTGCATTTAATGTAATTATGTTGGGTATAGTGCATAACACCTAATAGCAGCAAGACCTTTTGAGGAACTGTATGACTAGATTATATCATGCAAGCATCTACACATTGTTAAAATGTAGAATAAAATACATACACACAAAAAACAACAAAAAAATAAAAAAGCAAAATTCCCCCAAAAAGGGAAGAGACAGAAGAGTACCTTTGCTACATTTCAATAAAGGGGAACTACCAACAAAAAATGTACTTACTGAAATTACTGAACCCAGGTGACTCAGCGCTTAGTCTAACAGCCAATGACAATACGCAGACTGCTGCATTATTAAGGCGGTCGTTGATGTTGTGCACACCAACTCAAAGTACCAGGGTGTTAAACAGTAGCACCCAGAACAGGAAATGCAAACTTTTTCAACAGGGAAGGTTTAAGTCAGTTGTGAGTTTTTTACTGTCAAGAATCGAGAGAAATACTTAATACTCCTTGTTGTTTCTCTAATATTGAGTAAATTACATGGCAAAACCTGCCTCTGTAAGTGCCTTGATCTAATTACTTGTAATTTTTGCGGTAGTCCAGCCCTTTTATAGCTTTATCTTCTGTGCTCTTTAAACTAGCCTTGCAAATTGGCCCCGAAAACAACCAGTCCCCCTTTTTCCTGTATGATATCATTCTTCCCCATTCTTCAAGATTTAGTTAAGGAAATCTGCATTCCTTAATGAGTGCTTAGCCTAAGTTTTTATCCACCACTGGGAAAGAAACTACTTGCTTGCAAGTCTGCTTTAAACTGTTGTTGCCCCCACAAAGAGTGAGGAAACTATCTCTGCAGTTGTGACTCGAATGTGCACTTTTTTACTTAGAGCAGGCCACACTGAGAATAGCGGTAAGATAATAAAACATTTCTAGTGTTTTAGAGACCCACAATTACCTATGATTTATGTAGTAAATTCTATATAAAAAAATGAAATCTTGCCATTTGCAACAACAGAGATGGACCTAGAGGATATTATGCTCAGTGAAATGTCAGAGAAAGGCAACTACTGTTTAATTCTCTTGTATGTAAAATCTAAAAATAAAGCAAACACAAGAAAACAGAAATAGACTCACAGATACAGAAAACAAACAGGTGGTTTCCAGAGGTGATAAGTCTGGGGGAATCAGTGAAATGGATGAGGGAGGCTAAGAGGTACAAACTTCAGTTATAAAATAAATAAATCAAAGGGATGTAGTTACAGCATAGGGAATATAGTCAATAATATTGTAATATTTTTGAATGGTGACAGATTGTAACTAGATTTATATTGATCATTTAGTAATGCATAAAAATATTGAATCATTGTGTTGTATACCTGAAACAAGTATAACTTTGTAATTCACTTATACTTTAGTACAAAATACAATAAAACTTCAACTTGTCCATGGGAACATACTAAAAAGCCAAAAGGAAAAAAGAATTTTTAAAAATCAGAGAAATAGAAATATACAAAATGATCATAAAAGTAAAATATGTCAGTTTCACTAGCATTTATCACTGGGTAAAAGTTCCCAAGTAAAAGATGTAAAACTTACATTGATTATAAAAATTCAGTTATGCACTGGTTAAGAGAGGTACACCTAAATATTAGTACAGTGTGTAACTTTCAGATAATAAAAGAGAAAAACAAAAAAGCACAGCAAAACACTAAGCATCCAGTTCTAAAAACAAAAGAAAGTTGGGGAAATATAATCTAAAATTCAGAAAACTCATGAAAAGATATTGAGAATGAAATATAATAGTTTCCAAATGAATAAAAGTAGATGAAAATTTCGTGTTTAGAAAATATTCATAAACAGTAGATTTTAAAATATCTAGTTATATTCAGGATTAAAAAAATAACATCAAAAATATTAAAGCATACACATTTAAAGTAAATGTATGAAAATATATCACATATATACTTGACAAAAGAATACAGGTATTGTTATATTGATATTAGAAAATAATTTATTCCAACTAAAAAGCATTATCAAAATTAAAAGTTACTGAGAAAAAAAATTTAAAATTTCAGTTCACTGGGAAGCTATAATAATTGTTATGTGAATGCAGCTAATAGCACCACTTTAAACTATAAAGCAAGTAGAAGTACAAAAAAGGTGTAAAATTAAGTGAAGATTCAAGGTGGATAGTTTGATTACATCTACTGTGTTGTGGTAAAGAAAAAGTATTATTGAAATATGTTTTAGATTTACAATACAGCTATACACACAAATTTGGATAAATTATTGTGATATATTGATGTAATGGGATATCACAATGTTGAGGACGAATAAACTACAGTCATATGCAAAAAATGTAAATAATTCAGAGAATATATTAGGTAAACTAAGCTTGTGATATTTTGTGATCAAATTGCTTTATTGCCACAGTTGCAAAACCACACAGATTTTGCCTCAGCTGGAGATACTGAAAGGAGATCAAGGGTCACATCTCTGCTATTTGAGAACTCCAAATGAGTAAGTCTGAAGTAAGATATAAAGACTTCCATTTTATAGTCTCTGATGTAGTGGTATCTGTCCTTTTGTGGACCATGCAAGTATTTCATTTGTTTTTCCAAAAGCTGATGCCTAGGACCAGCCTCTATATCCAAGGAAACAAACAGGACAGATGGCAGTTAGGAAGCTAAACAAAGTGTTAGTGGAAGAGTTTTGAAAGGGTAGTGTTAATTTCTAACAAACGTTCCCAGGAATTATCACTGAATTAGATATGGGATTACATTGACGTTTTAGGGAAATGATGGGAGAGAAATAAGATTATATGAAAAGGACTTACTTTCTTCACTTTGATAGGTGTTTGGTCCTTATCTGTGATGCTGGAAATCATAAATAATTTTTCTGTTTTGTGGGGCCCTTAATCATTTACTACGAGTGGTGACTGCAGTTGGAACAAGTCTTTCCCACCGCTACGTGAGGATGGCTGAATATGGAGAAAGAGAAGTGGGGCCACAGATGGAGACAGAGGAATATGGAGTGGTTCACAAAGCCTGGACACCCTCCCAGTAAAACAGGAGTGGAGGTCTCTCCCTATAGTAGGTAAGGGACACAGAGTTTATCAAGAGCACTGGAAGGTTTTTGAAGTGTTGTTAGGTGTAATTTGATGGCAGATAAGATGAATAGAGTATTTCTTAGTATATGGAAGAACGTAAGTAGTGATTAGCTTGAGTGTTAAACATTTGAGTGCATGTAGAACTTGAAATAAATGTGAAAAAACTTATATTCTGTCTTATCTTTGCATGGGATCAAATTGTTTACTTCCCAACCTGAATACTACAAACTTGCCTACAAGCAAAACTTCCCTTCTTCCTCCTCACCTTTTACATCTATTGAATTACTACCATGAGATTCACTCTTGTCAAGGTCAGTTTTTTCCTGAGGTCCTCACCTTCTGGGCTCATGTGCTTATGGTAAATCTTCCCCCAAACACGACTCAGCAGTATGACATTAAAAATTATTCAATCTATTTGTGCCTCAATTTCCTTATATATAAAATGTACTGAAAGTAATACCCTCTTCCTATAAGGAAAGAAGGAATAGGGTTAATACATTTAGAGCACTTAGAATAATGCCAAGCATGTGACACTAAACAATGTTATATTAGATAGATGGATGGATGGATGGATGGATGGATGGATAGATAGATAGATAGATAGATAGATAGATAGATAGAGATATTGATACAGTATCTTTGTTTCATGTTCTCTTTTTTCCCATTTATAACTAAATTTTATAAAATTTGTCTATACATTTTCTCTCATTTCCTTACCTTCTATCTATCTTATATTTTCTTTTTCTATTATTTCATGGAAATAGCTCATACCAGGATGAGCAGCAAAATTCCTAAATCATATTAAAGAATATAACTTCAGTCATTTTACTTACATGGCCTAGAAGTCAACTCTACTTTATTTCAGTTACTGAAATTCTTATTGTGCTTTCTGATTCACCAACTCTTGAGGTTTTCTCCTGTCTTCTATTCACTCCCAGTCTCTTTTTCTAAAATGGCAGCCTATGTCTGTCAATAAATATGTGTTCTTTATTTATTCAATAAATCAGTTAATATTTATTGTCTACCTGCTATATACCCAGATGACCACTAGGTACTGGAGAATCTGGTAACAAACAAGATAAGGGGCTTTGCCTTCCATTATCTATATTTTATTAATCAATACAAATCTAAGGAAAAAATAAGATAAAAAGAATTGTTTTGGAAGGGAATTATATAGGGTGGGAAAGGACTACTTTCAGTAAAACTAAATTTAAGCTGAACTCTAAAGGATTACACAAGAGCTAGGAAAGGTATTTCTGGAAAAGGGGACAAAATATGAAAAAAACCTCAGTGTGAGCTTTTCTCTGGCTGGTGGGAAAGGAAGTGTCTGTAGTCAGGAGCATGACGTGCTAGAGGAATAGCGGTGGGGCAGGCAGGCAAGGTAGACCAGAGTTTTCTCATTCAGGAGGGCGCTTGAGGGACATGGTATTGAGGCTGACTTTGTGACTTATAATATGGAACTGACCAGTGACAAATTTGATTTAAAGTTTAAAAGATCACTCTGGTTGCTGGCTGAAGAATGGATGGTGAAAAAGAGAAGAAATGTGGAAAAAAGAAGTATAGTTAGGAGACCCTGCAGAGGTCCACTTGAGAGTTAATGGTGGATTCAAAGAATGCCTTTGAAGAGGAACCAAAAGGACTCAAGGCTGGCTGGCACGCAGGTGCAAGTGGGAAGGAACGAATGCAAACAAGGACTAGTGTAAAGTTTTGGTGGCAGCCACTGAGGTGAAGGTGTCGCCTTTTGATATGAGAACCTCAAGGCCTGGAAATATTGACGTGGTTAATACAGAGGGGAGAACAAGGGGTCATATTCTTGTTTCCATTATTGAAGAAGCTAGAAATCTCCAAAAGTGAAATATAAACCCATCTCTTTATGCTTATACTTGTAATCACTGCCTGCTAAGCTTTGTACACACTGGGTAAATGCTACTCATCCTTAAAGATTTTAGTCAAACAGCATGACCCTGGAATGTTCTCCTTGAATTTTCTCTCCCTTTCTTCACCATCAAACCTCTCCATCCTCCCACAGGGAGAAAAGCTTTAGGAGCTTCCATAATATCACTTGCTTTGCTATCTAGTAGTTGGCATTGTCCTTGATATGGGTGAGAAAGATCCTGTGAAATTTAGATTCAGATTTGTGGATTCTAACAGCATTTATTTTATGCTGTTTGATTGAGTATCTTTGAAATAGAAAATTAACACATCCAGACAGAATTTCCTGAAGGACATATTTTTTTTTAATTTAAATCAATTTTACAAGAAAATATCCAAATATATTTTAAGTGTCTTTGTTTCAATAGCTCCAAAGGGAGCTGTTGCAAAAATTAGTTTATCTAAGTATTTTTAGGTTCGAGCCTGTGAGTCAAAGTTCAGCTCAGCTCCTTCTCAGAGATAGCCATTGTATGGCATTATGCTTGTATTGTTTCTTTTCATGTTCAAAATCACATCAATGAAGGCAAAAAGCCTAAATTTGATGAGTGCTGGGCTATTTTGCCTAAATATGCCATTTAATTCAGTATATGCAAAAAGACATTATAAACTTGTTTTAAAGAGATGGATAGGAAATTTCCTCCTCATCATCTTAACACTGGGACTTCTCATATTTTACTCTTTTGTTTGGGATACCTGGATTCTGAGAGACTTAAAGTTCAAGAGTTAATTATAGGACAAATCCCCACAGCTTCATATGGCTTATATTGCTTGAGTGATTTGGTCCTATTAATATTTATTCATTCTGGCTTATTTGAAAGGTTCTACAAATAATAAACTTCTCAACATTAGTTTTCTACTTTCTTAAAATTATGAGTCTTTCCTTTGTCCTTTGTCTGGAATCATGTCTTTCTGCATTTGTCTATTATAACCAGGACTATTGCTATTCATTTATCAGCAATGAAGCTTATGTTATGTGCACTTTAGGAGCTCCTACTAGGTGAAAAACACAGTGTTAATCTTATTAACTATTATATCCCTTATAATAGCACAATGATTCTCCAAAATTTTTCCATATTTTCTCTAAAAATGTTTGTTGAATAAATGAGAGTGAAATAAACATTGAATTAAGTTTTATACTTTTTCTAGTCATTATTCATTGGCATGTATAATTTGAAATGAACATCAAATATATATAGAATTACATGTATACATTTATATAAACACTTATTTTTTAAACTTATGATTATATATATCTCCACAAAATTCCATTAAATGCATATGGCTTTCTTACTAATTTTACTAAAATGTACATGTCTGCATCATGGAGTCATTGTAAGTACTAGAGAAATATATGTTAGTTACCTAACAAAATAGCTAGAAATACTTGTCATACCTGTCAGTATGGCCATTATGAAAGAAACAAAAAATAACAAGTATGGCTAAGGATCTGCAGAAGTTGGAATCTTTGTGCATTGTTGATGAAAAAGTAAAAGGGTGTGTCCACTACTGAAAAAAGTAAGGAGATTCTCCAAATACTAAAAGTTGAGCACTATATGATCAGCAATTCCTCTTCTGGGTACTTATCTAAAATAATTGCCGTCAGTATCTCAAAAAGATATCTGCACTAGCATGTTCATTGCAGCATTACTCACAATAACTAAGCTATAAAGGGAAACTAAAAGCAAATTCACAGATGAATGTAAAAAGAAACTGTGGCATATGCATACAATGGAATATTAAAAAAAAAGAAGGAAATTCTGTCACATGCTACAACATGGAAGAAACGTAGGGACATTATGCTACGTGCAATAGGCCAGTCACAGAAGAAAAAGTACTGCGTGATCCTAGTTATTTGACGTATTTTAAGTAATCAAACTCAATGAAGCAGAAAGTAGAGTGGTGAATGCCAGGGACAGAGGGAGGGCACAATGGGAGTTGCAGTTCAGGAAGTGGAAGTTTCAGCCGTGCAAGCTCGCAGGTCCTAGAGATCAGTTGTACATTGTGCTTATAGTTAACAATCCTGTTCTGTACAGGTGAAAATACGAGAGGGCAGCTCTCATTTTTTTAAACCACAATTTAAAAAGAAGAAAATCCAAGTGTACCTGCTGTGCCTGTAGCAGATAGATGGCAGACAGTTAAATAAACTTTTGATAAACATCAAAAAAATCCTAGGATTTTGGGCATTTCTATGACCTATTTTTCTGACATTTCTTCTCCATTAGAAGAAACAGCCCTTCACTGGTTATCTTGCCCTGTTGAGACTGAATACCTGATCATGGGCACCAAGTGATTATGCTACTTCCAATGACCATTATGTTGTAAAAACATAAAAATAACTGAATATTCAGCAGCAACGTTCTACAATTAAAGAAATACAGCATGTGTGACAGCAGACCAGAGCAGATCCAGAAAAACAAGTAAATGTCTTTGCATGTGGCTAAGAATTTTCTGGAACCTACCAATGTTTTAAAATAAATCTTAGTCAATCTCCATCTTCAGACTTACAGTGGAATTCCCAGCTGAAAGCAGGGAAAACATCCTCAAGGCCAATTTATATATGAGATGCACAGTATTCTTGCAGCAGCAGAAAGTAAGCATTGTTAAAGTCCCATTCAAGGGTGTCTCTGAAAGACGGTGAAACAACTCCTTCACAAAGAGTAGAATGTCAAGCAGTGCATCTGGATAATTCCTCTTTATAGGGAAAAATGTCCTGTTTTACAGATAATCAGATTCATGGGTGGTGTGGTTAATGGATGGATTGACTGATCAAAGACTTGGGAAGAATCAGAGGGAAGATTAAATACAAGGTCTGAGGTAGAATTATGTGGATAAACCTCTTGGAATTTTCATAGAGTATAAAGCTATTCATATCCCATGGGAATTTCCTCCAGAAATCAAGTGCAGCAGACAATGTGTTCTGAATGAGCAGTCCTATGGACGCCAACGTCTTTTTCCAGATGCTCCAGGATTTTATCATGAACCTTTATGAACAGAGGGGCAAAGGAGAATGGGATGGAAACTATACATGGATATACAGTATGGACTTCACCTCACCAAGGCTCATCTGGCTATTCCAGCTGTTACATGTTCAATCTGTTAGTAGAGGATATCTCCCCAACCTTCTCCTTCCCACTATAGCACCAACCCTAGGATTCTAGCCAGTCAGAGGCAGAAGATTGCATTGGTCACTTCCATTCTAGAGGAAAGAAAATTTTCTTTCATAGATGTAGTTATAATTTCCAAATAACGAATTTCCCCCAGCCCCTGCCCACCCCATCTCCCTGTAGTATTTCTGACAGTATCACAAACCGTGGACATAAAATCTTAATAAAAATCATGGTATTGGTATTAACATTGTATATGACCAGGAAATGTATTTACAGCTGAGGAAATGCAGCAAAGTCTAATATTCATGGAATTTGCTTATTTTACCAAGTTTCCCTCTAGGTAATGAAAGCTTTTCAGGGTTTTAGCTGGGAGATAATATCTTATGTATTTCAGGTGTTGACTTAAAGGATGCAGTGTATGCTTTAAAAATGGCCTGATGTAAGACGCCTTCTGTATTTCAGTTTGAATGCATGGGTTAAGATTTCAAGGAATTGAAAGTGGCAATGTGTCCTCTAACAAGTGTGCTTTTTCATTACTACAACTTGGAGTCCAACAGTTTGGAGATTGCATTTCTCAAGAGAACAATGATTCCACTCAGGCATATAGACATAATTTTCTTAGATTGGAAGCTGTCTTGAATATTTTGGGCTCCTCTGCTTCATAATTCAATTAGAGAAAGCATTACTCTCTGAGCTGTGGTAATTTATCCAAAATACCAAAGATGAAATAGGTTGTTGACATATGATAAGTGTAGGCAAAATTATGTCTAGTATCCAGCAGATTACTGGGGCACATCACAATACTCTGATCTCCGATAGTAAAGGTCAATGGAGAGCTATGACAAATCATTCAGACAAGACATATTATCACTTTGATTTGAAGTGGATAAAGATTTGGGTCATCCTACCAGGTAAAGAATCCTCACCAGAGGAGACGCTGCCCAGTATAAGGGCCACACAAAATGTTTATGAACAAAATAAGCAAAAGTATTAAATTCAGCCTCGTGAGCATCTCTAAGGTCTGAGAATGTAAGATCTGTACAAAAATACTCTGGCTGGTGGGATTTGGTTTCTGCCTTGTTAGGGATGAGAGTTTCCTAGAATGAATAGTTTTGTGAATGACTGCTAAGAAAAGACTTTTTTTTTAAATTCAAGTATATACTGCAGTTAATCTAACTAATACAGTTGGTATCACCCAGGCATTTTTTTGCCAGCTGGCTTCTGATGAAATTCAGGCAAAGGAAGAACCCTGTAAATAATCAGAGAGCAGAAAAGGAGAAATCAGGTGAGCAGTGGCTACTGAGCATTTTATATAATGGGGTGTCCAGTCTTAGGACACAAATAGGTGCCTGTACTTAGGTAATGCTCAGCGCCAGGGATGGCAGCCCATCTTTCATTCCATCTTAGCCATTCGCTGCATTCTAATTACAGAACATAAACTAAGCATAGAGGAAACATAAACAGCTCTTCTCAAAACAATAAAATTGTAAAAGTCAAAACACATCAACATGAATCACCTTTTACAAATGTTAACATTTAACAAATACAATTTCAATTTTCACAAAAAATGTGTAGAATTTATTTGCATTTTCAGTAATGTACATATTCAAGAAGAAATACTTGTGTTACCACCATACAATTATTTTCAAATTGGAAAACATTTTCAATATACCATATTGAAATAAATAAGAATTTCAAAAATTTCGGTAAGCCAATGGATGTTATTTATTTCTTCAACTATATCAAGTACTAAAATTAAAACTTTAGTTAGACATGTCATTAAGTTTATAAGGGGTAAAGAAAGTGCAATCTTTAATCTATTTATTAAATTAATCAAAACTGATTTGAGTATGAACATTTGTCTTTAATTAGTGCTTTAATAAAAATATACTATAGCATATGCTTGGTTGAGCAGGTCTACTAACATCTTATGTCCTTGGCATAACAATTAATTGATGAATTTAAATTTGTAGAAGATAGAGACTGAAAAATAATATAAAGATTTTACATTCAAAGTAAATATTTGTTTTTTGACATAAACAAAGCCTTGATTATAAATAATGATTATGGATTTTGAGCATTAATGATATTTAAATATAATGAATTGATATTTAACTTTAAGATTATCAATTGTATTTTTAACATTTCATAAATCTTTAAAACTTTTTTTCTATATTTATTGTTTTCTCTAAAAATGATCTATTCACCTTTAACATTCTGCTGACATTCTCTGTCCCCAAGAAAAACCAAGGACTCAGTCAGTCTCTTTTGTTTGAAGGCAGTGCCCAGACTCTTGCACTCAAGGACACACAAAAATACTTGTTGACTTAAGGCAGGAATGTAGGTGTGATTATGTTTTCAATGAAAATCTGTAGACCTTTCCTGGTGTGATGAACCATCAGTTAGTATCAATTCATGCTCTGACCCCAGGAACACTGGGAAGTCAGAAGGTCTTATTTTTATGACAAATGAAATTATTACCCATCTTATTAACACACTAGCCTCCTATGATGGTCTCCTAATTTATATGTTCTAGGGGAACTTGTAAATTTTAGTCTTCTGTCTTCTCTGAATCTATCAGCTTCAGTTTCTACTTGTATGTTCCCCAGGATTCACCAAATTGTCATTCAGCATATCAGTTAAGGTGAAAAATAGAGAAAAAATGTATAATATGAATAGAATATACATAAAATTACTAGTGTGTCCTTGTCAGGAAAGTTTGAAAAAGAGGGTAAAGCCAGCTGAGAGAAGACAAAGGATGAATAGGACATGCTAACTAATTAATGATATTGTTGAATTAAAAACTTTATCTCTAGTATAAGGAGGTAGAAGAATGAGAATTTTGAAAACAGGTTGGAGATGATATGCTTTCATTAAGGTTACTGTAGCTAGAAAGAACAGAATTGCCCATTGAAGCCTTTAGCACACTTAGAAAGATCTATTCTCTCTTTTCCTTCTTTCCTGTTTTAACAAATTGTCTGTAAGAAAACAAGCAACATTTTGTGACCAAAAATATAGCAATTGCCACACAGGCCAGCAGGAACCCAATCACATCCAGAGAGTGGTACTGGTACCAGGTGAGGTTGTGGGCGGCTGGCCGCAGGTGCTTGGCTCCTTTATGGCGCATGACAAACTCAATCCAGAAGACCGCTCGGTCCAGGGGCTTCACTGGCTGATCATGGTGAATCCTTGATAACCTCATAGCATTCTCTTTATAACTGGTAGGCAAAAACATAGAAATTAGAGAGTTTTGGTTTTCATTAAAGGTAAGTATGGGATGCATGTTGCATGTTATGCAACCCATAGGTATGTAGAGAAAATAATTTAACTCTTGCTGTGGCATGAACTTTGCTGGTTGCATAGCATTTTAAGAGTGGTGAAGGGAGGGTGTGGAGGAAATACATTCCTAACAGAGTGTGGTGAAGTGCAAACATATAAAAAATGTAATAAGCCAATTGTAAATGTATAGGCTCATTTTTCCAAAAAAGAATTTTGATATTGTGTGAAGTATAGTTGCCAGACTGTTTCCAAGACCAAGATTGTGAATAACCCTATACTGAGAGAAAATATCCATTCGAAAGTCCACAAGCATGGTCTTTAATGTCTGGTTAGTTAATGATGACGGACATAGGCGACTGAGAGTCAGTATTAGTGAGCCATTTTTGCAGTGTCTGAGATCTTGGCACTGTGATAATTCCTCCATTGCATGCACTCGTGTCTTTGTGATGGGAAAGACCATGTCCATATTGGCAGTGTCAAGACTGGATGAAGATACTGGAGTAATTTTAGAAATGACAAGGACGCAGATTTTGAGTTTTTAAGGTAAAAAGAAATATCTCACTAGAATTGAAGCCCATAATCAATGTAGCATCACAGCAACAACACCTAACAACTCTAATGGTCTCTCAAGCAACAATAGATGTAGACATGTATTCAGAAAGCTAGTTATGCTTTCACTTGAGATTTCTTGGTGGCTGAGCCAAAATGAGTATGCTTCCCTTTGGTTTTGTGAAATAAAATTCCAACCTGGAGACATGAAGATGACATAAGGTAAGTGATTTGTGAAGAGATGTCCTGGTGCAAGTTGGACGTTGTTGGGATTGGAGAAGAAATGAGATCATCATTCATCAGTGAACATGGTACACAAGGTCCAGCAGAAAGAGGTAATTGACTTGTGCTCTTTTTTGTGTGCAGTGAGAAAGAATAGTCATACTCTCTTTCAATTGGTTTGAAATACTGCAGTATAGGTAGGGCCAAAAGAGTAATTTCACAAGGTTCATCCTAATACATTTTAAGCAAACGACAATGGTGATAAGAGCCTACCTGTCCAAATCACATTTTTGTTCAAGGTTTTCTCTAGATAGAGATTTAAAATTTGAAACAAGCTAACACTTGATAGGTACGTCTGCACATGTGAATCCAAATAAAAATAAAGTATGCTTTCCTACAAATGAGATAGGATAAAAAAGACTATGCTCATATTTAAAATGATGATGTAATATTTTACTATACGCTATTGTTTTATTACTGTTATCTTAAAATATCATGAGTACTTGAAATTACTATGGTTTATGTACTTAGATGTAATATTTGTGTTCCTTAACTCCCATAAAGAATAAGAAAACAAAATATAAGTACATTGTATATATATACTCTACACTAAACACATTTGTTTCCAGATAATTTCAAACTTAGTGTTAGGTTTAGGGTTAACGTTAAGGTATTTTAAAATAAATAATTTTAGGTATTATCTTGGAAAATTCTAAGAGTATAATTTGTTGCATCAATAGTTTTCAAGTTAACAATAAAATTTAGTGAGCATTCTAAAATGAAGTAGAATTTTAAAAATTTACAGAATTTACCTACTCTGACATTTAGTAAAAATGAACCAAATTATCAGCAATTAACAACTTGGTAATAGCCTAATAGGTTAGATATCGACATCATCACTTATGAGAAATGAAAGATTGTAGTAAGCCTTGCTGAAGTTCCTAACCCCTCCTTCCAGCTCAAGATGATATCTATAATATTCTGAAAATTATGATTTGAACTTGCATCTTAAAGACAATCTTTTGATTAGAATGTGGGTGGGAGGAGAAAATGGACCACCAGGGCTGGCTGATTTTTTTAGGATGCATTCAAGGAAAATATTGAGTGTCTTCCCTTTTGGAAATGAATATATTGATCACTTTGTCTAGAAAGCGTTGCTAATAGGGCTTTGAACAGATGGTTTTACACAGACCAGTTCCACTTTAAAAAAGCTCCACAAAATTCCATCTGAGTTTACTTTCTCCCCCAGCACCTGAATATCAGGTTTCAGTAATGCAACTAGAATGTTACAACTATCTTTCAAGTTTTGCATTTGAGCAAAAATAATTGAGTCTGACATAAACTGGAAACAAATTTAACTGTAAGGCATCTATACAAATTCAGAACAGATACTGAAAACAAGATGAAAAACATGCAGTGAAAACAACTTACACAATATTGGGGAGAAAAACATAAAAATGACAGAATGCAGTTAGGCATAATTCATAATTCCAAAGAAGAGGAGAGTTTAAGTACAGTAAGAATGTGAGAGCTATGAATAAGAGATCAAAAATCAGATTATGAAACAAGAAGAGGTAATAAAAGATACAGGTGAGGTGATGAAATAAATTGTTACAATAGCACTTCCAAAGTTTAATTAAGGAAATTACAAACAGCAAGTAATGCTCATTATGAAAAAGTTAATTTACTAATTTATAAACTATTTGAGGAAAATCAGTGAATTGAGAAAAGCAAAAAATCATTAGAACAATTAGAAAATAAAAGAGGAAGGAAACAAACTAAAATAAACACAAAGAACATTTTATCCATGAAGAGATAAAAAATGGAACTAAAATTCTAATAAATAACAAATTAATTTACGAAAAGAAAAATTGAATAATTTTCATCCTAGATTAACAGTGTTGAAAGGATACACTATAATCCCAAGAAAATGTAGAAAATGAAGTATAAGTATATACCATAATTAAGTTTCTGAATTAAAAAAATAATAACTATTTCCAGTTCTTAAAAACCTCTTAAAAAGTAACGCTGATCAGAAAAGTCCTCAAAATCTTACAGCAACAGTTAAAGCTAGTCATATTATACAGTTCTGGAGGAAAGAAAATGAAAACTAAGTATGTTATATTCAGATAGGTGTCATTCTCCTATCAAGGCAATGAGCAAATGTTTCTAACCATGATCTCAGGGAATTCAGTGTCCATGAGACTTTGCTGCAAGAAAATTTCATGTGATATGTTTCAGTTAAGAATGAATCCAAAATAACTTGAAACAAAAAATCTCTGATTCAATTGTGAACATTGATTCCCTTAAAATATAGTTAAAGAATAAGTAGATGTGAGAAACATACTGCCATAAATATTGACAAATTAAATACTTAAGTAATACATATTAGAGATGAGGTTGCTTCCAACTTCAGCTATTAGAGGCTAAAATTAAAATACATAGTTAAAAATAAAGACTATATATACATATATTATTAATTATTAACCTTAAGGAGGGGGCATAACTCAGTGGTGGGTTCAATCCCCCGTACATCCATTAAAAAATAAATAGATAAATAAACCTAATTACCTACCCCCAACATAAATAAATAAATAAATAAATAAATAAATAAATAAATACTTAACCTTGATGAGATCTTTCAGAGAAAAAACTCATAATCATATGTATCTAAGGTTCATATAGTTTATATAGTTTATAAATTTACTTTATAGCTAAATCAGATAAAATTTTAAAATTTGTTTAAAAATCTATATATAGCATCAATGTATATTTATAAAATTATTAACTACTCCAATCTCTCCTCCTTGTATATCTGCATATATTGATTAAAGATAAACACTCAGCATTAACAATTATTATTTCTGAATAATTAATATTGAGTAAATTGCCACATCTATTTCTGTACTTACTGAATGGTCATAATACTTAGCCAAACATAGATATTTTTTATAAAATAAGCAAATTATCCAGAAAAATATCTGAGAATTTATGTGATCATTAACATTATTTATCTTTAAAAAATTAATCAAATATTTGAACTCTTACTGTTTTTTTTCTCAATATTAGCCAATCACTTCAGCAATCTGGGAAGTGAAATAATAAAATGGTTTCTATACGGTCATGTTATGGCTGTTGTTTGAAAATAAACCAATTAGAAATGCGTGAAACATTGGACATTTTTGAGTATGATGGGTAACATAATTAATGCTAAGCCTTTAAAAGCAGTAGTACTTACGAAGGTTCATTAATGACTGTTGTCAAGGCGCTGAGCAAATCTGCACTTGTCATTGTGTTTATGTTCACCTCCACAGCTGCTCCTTTGGCCTTCATGTGAGCAATGTTATCGGGCTGATCAGCAAACATGGGTACCCCCACCATAGGCACCCCGTGGTAGATAGCTTCATAAATCCCATTGGTTCCACCATGAGTGATAAAAGCTCTTGCTTTGGGATGACCTAGATTGAGGATCCAGTGAGAAGTGGGTGAGGATTTCGTTATACATAATATACTAACAGAATTTCAGAGACAGATGGGGATAACTACTGGATAACTTAATGAAGGAGGCAGTATTTTCTACAAAAGCTGAGCACATGGGGTATTGCTATATCAGAAAACTGTGATCCCTGAAAAAGGTGGAATTAACTCCCTCTGCGCTGGCTTTATTGAGGAGATAACATCTGAACTGAGATTGCAACCTGAGGAGTGATGAGACTCTGAAACTGAAGATGCTCTTTCGCAAGCCAGAGGAAGCATGGATCTATACAATTAAGGCAAGTTATTGAATTATATCCGCTTTAAAACTAGAAGTAAGATGTGGAAATTTAAATATTTATTGAATTCATTTGCTGTTAAACAGTTACTTAACCTGTACATCATCCAGCAGTACAGCTTTTTTCCCTCAGTCTTACCAAGAAGATCATTCTGTGGTATCCAATCATAGAGCCGAGTGTTGGCTCCTAATGTGGCTGGTTCCTTTCCTTTGTATCTCCATAAAACCTGTGGAATAATACTTTAGTTTTGTAAATAAAAACACAAAGCTAAGGCATTTTAAGGCTGTTGAGTTATTTAGAAATCACATAGCCCACCCTACTTTATGTAATTGTTGAGAGGAATTCATGAAAGAGGTAGTTTGTGAACATTAAGAGAGAAGGTAGGACTATTTGCCTTTACCTTTTTTGAAAAGGCTTGTACTCATAACCTGTTAAGCATAGTATCACCATTTAAAATCTTTTGGAGGTGAGATTGTAGGTGAAGAAATAAAAAATGAACAGGGCTAGTTTAGACAGCATATGAAGATTAAAAACATTAAAACAAACATGAATACTATGTAAATTTTTCATGAGGCCTTCTTATGCCATATTTCAAATGGAATGTTTTCCAAAAATATAATTAGCTTTAAATTTTTATTGTCTGCTTTTCTGATAATAGATTGTCTTTTCTTCCTCCTCTTCCTTCCTTCTTTCCTTCCTTCTTTCCTTCCTTCCTTCCTTCTTTCTTTCTTTTCTTTCTTTTCTTTCTTTCTTTCTTTCTTTCTTTCTTTCTTTCTTTCTTTCTTTCTTTCTTTCTTTCTTTCTTTCTTTCTTTCTTTCTTTCTTTCTTTCTCTCTCTCTCTCTCTCTCTTTCTTTCCTCCCTCCCTTCCTTCCTTCCTTCCTTCTTTTTAGTTTTTAAGGGAGGATGATATAGAGAGTTGCTTATACTCTATTATATAATGAAGTACCTTGTTAGGATGTTAACCTTTTGTTACATAGTTTATTTTTTTTTCCTTTGGGGGAACTCTGTATGACGAATTTCAGATTAAATACTAATAGGTGGCAAACTCTTTAACAGAAAAGTTTAGAAATAAAAATTCAAAGTTTCAACATGGCTAATTAGTACACTTACTAGAGTTTTATGTACTTTAATATACAAATATAGAGACCTAGGGTATTTCATGAATAGGAGTATATAAGGAGTAGAAATTTAGAACTGTAATGGCAACAAAATTAAAATTAATTAAGTGTCATAAATTAGAAAAATATATTGTTTGACAATAACATTAAGAGCTACTGTTTGATTGTTGAATATTCAATTTAGAGATATTAGTCTTCTACTCCTAAACCAACTACACTTTAATTGCGTCTTAGTAAAACCTAGAGATGTAAAATATATACCTGAGCATGAGTTCCCTCTACTCTATGTATCACCTCTCTTTCCTGGACCTTGGAGCTAACACACTTGAGAATTTTGGGGAATAGTCAATGCAAGTCACAAGATTTCAAATAGTAAAAAGTTATTAGGATCATAACATTTTCATCTCTATTTCACTGAAAATAAATGACTTCATGAAAAGATGCATTTTCATAGAAATATGAAGTCTCAGTAGGCAAATGGTAAAATGTGCCCAAAATACAACATTTTAATGTCTTGAGAAATTTTCACTTAAAGTGGTGCAGCTTTCGTCTGGAAAGAGTACTATTAGCTACAGTCTCTTCCCAGTTGGCAAAAGGGCTGCCCACTTGGACTGGAGTTTGTACTAACCGTCTGTGGAATCTGGGCAAGGGCTGAGGCAATGAGATTGGCTTTTTCTTCCGTGAGATTTTTGACCATTGATCCCAGAGAAAATATCACAATACCATCTTCACCTGAACTTTGGACAAATTCTTCCATTTCCTGAAGAGATAAAATTCTCTCTATTATACAAGTATAAGATCACAGGGGAAACAAAGAGTTCTCCTACCCTTCAAAATAGGCAAACTCAAGAGAAGCATCAGGGACATTGTTAGACTGGTTCTGTCTTCTGCCAAATAGAACTATCTAGTCTCTTTAAGAGTGTATATGTTTCTGAAAACTATGACAAATAAATAAAGAGTGATTACAAATAAATATTTGGAACCAAACCATTATACAAAATGAATAGGTGATAAGAGGCAAATGTTGTGGTATATGGAAATATTACTCCCAAGGCTTAATTTTATGAACCAACAGAGTTGTTTGCAAACTCACAAAAATATTCCTCGGAAGGAAGCTCAAATAAAGGTTCTGCACTAGACCTTTAAAATTTTTAGCTTGCTGTTTATAGCCAGTAAATTATGAATAACTTGAACTAACTTTCTGTTAGGCATTCAGGATATTTTTCTCATGTTTATTTTCTCCCTGATTAATAAGACTAAAAAAAGCAGGGTTTTTTGTTTGTGTTTGTTTTTTGGTTTTTGTTTTTTTTAGAAAAGGAATAAATAAAATCGATTTTTAAAAGATGATAATGCAGTTAAACTCCTGGTATAATCATGATAACATTTATGAGAGAGTGCTTCTCTGCCTACCCATAAGAGTGCAACACTGACTGCATGTCCGTAATTTAAGCCTTAGCATGGAAGTAAAATACACTTTTCTCTACAAATAGAGTTCTCTTGATCATCACTTACAGTGGGCAAGTTGGGCACAGTAAAGTCTGGAATTGGGGTCTTTGACACAATCTATGTAAATACCACTCTCTAGAGATGTGTCATGCGTTATCTTTGTAATCATTTGTGGTCAGATGGCAATCACTGATGTTTCTCAATTAAAGGCTAGTAAAATTACTAGGGGAAGGAAGATGCCATAAATGAAAGTAGACTTCTATTTTTAGTTTAGTTTATGTTAGGAGAGTATCTCTGAAGTCCCAGGAATTGGTTTTATCATTTTGATTCATCTCCCTAAACAGATGGTGATCAAATAAAACACACACACACACACACATGAAGGCACACAGGTATATAAAGACTTACACACCTACCTGTTTGATTTGGATTCTTGATTTAACTCTCATTGCTCTTCTACTCTGTGAATCCAGTGATGGCATAATTCTTTCATCAGGGACATAAGCCATGATTGGTGTTCATATTGCCCAAATGTCTATGTTAATAAGTCAGCTTAGGATGGAATAATTTTCTCTCTTGTAAAGCATGCCTGAGTCATTTTTGTGTAGCTGTCTATATGTGAAAAGTGGAGGTGGAAGGACAAACATAATAGCGTGGCAAGGTATTATCTAGTGAGCCAGGGAATACATGTCTTTTTCCGTACCTTTATTTTAGATACTGGTTTATTATCTCCCACAATAACACTCATTACAGCTTGCTTGCAGCTATAACCTGGTTGGTATGAAAAGCACATTCAGAATCCTGAAGCGAAATTTTAGGCTTAAGATACCCATCTTACCCTTAACATATCAGGGCCTGTCCTGGGAACACCATTTAACCTGCTATCTTCTACAGAGATTATGCTCCTTTACCTACAACCTAAGCAAATGAGGATCTGTCTCTTCACTCCCTATTGATAAAGATTCTTAAATATGATATTCTTACTGTGTTTACCTATTATTCTGTTTTGTTTCTCTATATCGTTTTCTTCCAATATTTCTGGCAGGCCATATTTATTCTTTGAGGACATTGGAATATGGTATACGGTTTTCTTTCTTAAAACATCCTGATATCATGGTCATAAAGAATCAATTCAACATTTGGGGTTCTAGTTTTATGATTTCTACTTTACGTTGACGACTCTCAATTATTTCTAATGCTCTCTGCTGAGACTGAAACCTTGTATTACCCAGATGATTTCTAGAAACCTCCACCTGAAAATCCCTTTAACTTCTGTAAGTAAATTTGAAATTTAACTCATATTGTCATCTCAAAAAAGTTTTTTCCACTAATTGTTTCCTAGCTCAGTAAAGGTCACTGCTATCCAAGAAGCCCCATCTGATTCCATGTCTTCCATAACACTTAACTTCTTACTGACCAAAGTTTGTCAGCAAGAATCTTCCCAAGAGTCCTCAGGAAAGCATCTTTATCATTCAAACAATTGTAGTAAATGTCTCTATTCATAATTCCATCATGCTTTTTAGGACGTCTCTGCAGCAGTCTCCCTAGTGATTTCCAAGACTCACATTTCCTGTCCCTTCATTCTTCTCCTTAAATATCAAAGTCAAGTCCAAAAAAAAAAAAAAAAAAAAAAAAAAGTAATATCACTCCTAGGAGACCCCTGTGATTTTGAAAATAGATTTGGAGTAGCAAACTGAAGATAGCCAGCAGCGTATCTCTGTTATTAATCCTGCAAACTTTAAAGGAAAATCAGGCTTTTATTATAAGGTACAAAAAAGCCCTCCACCATAATAGACCTACCTTAGGTAACGGTTTGGCAGGCTTA
Source organism: Camelus dromedarius (assembly GCF_036321535.1). Taxonomy (NCBI): domain Eukaryota; kingdom Metazoa; phylum Chordata; class Mammalia; order Artiodactyla; family Camelidae; genus Camelus; species Camelus dromedarius. The sequence goes on from NC_087436.1 coordinate 69,434,537, forward strand.
CAATGCAGTCCTCCTACAAACTCAAAATTAGGTAAGTACGGACGAGGAAATTCAAAATCCCAGTATGTTCGGATTAGCCAAATTTCTGCTTTCCCCATAGTCTCACACAATGTAGTGGGTCTTCCTGGAGAAAATGAAGAAAGTTGGCTGGGGGTTATTAGCGTATATATATGTTTGCTGTGGAAAAATTATACCAGTGATTTTTCCAATGTGCTATTAAGGAAAAAAATAAATCTAGGTTCTGTAGATGACTTATCATACCTAGATGTTAAAAGAAAGGGGAGTTTAAAGTAATAAGGAAGGAAGAAGGAAGAAAAGAAGGAAGATAGAGAATGGGTAGTAAAAGAACAGTAATGTGTAAAATAAAAATAAATTCAATAAAATAAATTCAATAAAATCTAATAAAAATAGTTGTACAAAATAAATTTAATGAAAAATTTAACCACAACTCCAAGTACTGATGAGTTTAATATCAATTGTTTCTTTCCAATTAAATGGCACATGACAGATTAGCCCCATCATATGAATACCAAATCAACTCTCAATATTTTTCTCTTTTCCAGTCAGGACTATATTTCTCCCTTCTAGTTTATTATACATTCTGAATCTCACCAGTATCAGTTTACCTTATCTTCCTGAGTCAAATCCCTTCAATTCAATTGATTTACCATTATTTTCTCAGCAGGAATTCCCTGAATACTTTATACCCAATACAGCCCCCTTTGGAATTTGAAGTATACACGTATGCATTATCAATATCACACACTTATTTTAGTGTTACCTTTAAAAGATGTTTTTTGAAAGGGACGGACTCTAAGTATTCATTTTAGGAGACTGTGGAGAAGAAGTATTACTTGCAAATGACCAAGTCAGTCATTTTTATGCACAGAAAACATGTTTTGCAACTAAGTAAAGAGAAATGCAGATGAGATTTCTCCTTTTTAAGGATTATATTCAAATTGATGATCACATATATCCCAGATTCGATAGCCTTTTTTTTAGAATCATTACTACTTTGTAGTGTTTGAACCTATTAGTCTGAGGTTATGGAGTCAATGCTTTAATGTGATAATAAAGAAGCATTATCCAAGGACACTCACTTGAAATTGCCAGAGATTGGATGAGAACACTAACTCACAGTTTCCCTACCAATATGTCTGTGTTCTTTGGATGTCTTGCTCCATGTATATGACATTCTCCTGCCTTGATTACTGACTCCTTAGGTGGAATTATTTTGCATAACCTGTAGACCACATTTTAAGAAAGACCTAAAGTATTCACTAAAATTATGTGAATGTATCAAGTTATGCACAGTATCAAGTAGAAAGCCAATTAAATGTGAAGAGAATGAAATTGAGCAAAACTATGCAAGTTGTTAAATAATTTTATAAGACATTTCAAATGTTATACTGAAGACTTATAAAACAGAAAATAGGGAATTAAAATTTACCACCAATCTTTTTCCTATAGTTATATCATTACACAAAATGAATCATGAACACAGTGGAGATTATATAAATAACATAAAATGGATAAATGACTATTAAATTTGAATTGCCATGTAAATATTGGTATTGCTTGAATCTATTATTTCAATCCTACATGATGAGTCTACAGAGATACCTTTTAATTTCAAAGAATTCTTAGAGGTAGCCTGAATTTATGGCAAAATGCCTTAATGTAGGTGAGAGCGAATTTCAGTGGAGGACAGTTACCAATCTCCCAGTAGTAAGTCATGCTGGCTTTAGATATCAATCTGTAGATAATTTTTCTAGGCTCCCTAGATTTTTCATTTCTTTTAAAGGCATGTGAGAAAAATAATATATATAATTTCTGTATCACTTTTTAAAAATCAACACTTTACTTTTTTAGAGCAATTTTTGGGTCACAATAAAATTGAGAAGCAAGTGGAGATACTTCTCATATACCCTTGTCTTCACGCATGCATAGACTCTACCATTATCAACACCCCTCAACAGAGTGGTATGTTTGTTACAACTGATGAACGTACCCTGAGACATTATAATCACCCAAAGTCCATAGTTTACATCATAATTAGCTCCTGATGTAAATTCTGTGGGTTTGGACAAATAATAAAGATATGTATCCATCATGATAGAGTAGTTTCACTGCCCGAGAATTCTTCCGTGCTCTGCCTGTTAATCCCCCACTCCTATCTCACCCCTGGCAACCATAGATTTTTTTTGTCTCTATAGTTTTGCCTTTTCCAGAATGTCATATAATTTGAATCATACCTTTTCAAATTGGATTCTTTCACTTAGTAATATGCATTTAAGTTTCCTCCATGGTTCCATGTCTTTTCATAGCTTGATAACTTTTTTGGTGTGTGCTGAATAATATTCTATCGTCTGGATCTACCACAGTTTATCCATTCACCTACTGAAGGGCATCTTGGTTGCTTCCAAGTAGTGGTAATTATGAATAAAGCATCTATAACATCCGTGTACAAGTTTCTGTGTGAACATAAGTTTTTCAGCTCCTTTGGGTAAATTTCAAGAAGTGTGATACTATGGTAAGTTTATGCTTGCTTTTACAAGAAACCATCAAAGTGTCTCCCAAAGTGGCTGTCCCACTATCAATAAGGAGAGTTCCTGTTCCACAACTTGCCACTGTTTGATGTTGCCAGTGGTCTGCATTTTGGCCATTCTAATAGATATGTACTGGTGTCTCACTGCATGCTTTTTTTTTAATTGAAGTACAATTACAATATGTCAGTCTCTGGTGTACAGCACAATGTCCCAGTCATATGTATATATACATATATTTGTTTTCATATTTTTTTCCATTAAAGGTTATTACAAGATATTGAACATAGTTCCCTGTGCTATATGAAACTTTTAAAATCTTTTATATATAGTGGCTAAGATTTGTAAATCTCAAAATTCCAAGTTTATCCCCTCCCACACCCTTTCCCCAGTGACCATAATATTGTTTAGTAAGTCTGCAAGTCTGTTTCTGTTTTGTAGATGAGTTCATTGTGTCCTTTTTGTTTAGATTCCACTTGTGTTTTAATTCGCATTTTCCTCATGACAGATCACGTGGGGCACTTTTTACACGCTTATTTGCTGATTTGCCGACTATGTATCTTCTTTGTGCCATATCTGTTATTGTCTTTGGTCCACTTTCTAATGAGTTTCATGATTTCTTCTCTTTGAGTTTTAAGTGTTTTTAAAAACATTTTGGATGACAGTTGTCTATCAGACACATCTTTTGTAAATATTGTCTCCCAGGTGTGTCTTGTCGTTTCATTCTCTTGACAGTCTTTCACAGAACAGAATACTTTCTGTATATTGTTGGATTCAGTTTTTGAGCATTTCATTGAGAACTTGTACATCTATGTTTTTGAGAAATATTTATCTATAGCTTTCTTCCCTGGTAGTGTCTTTGTCTGGTTTTGGCCTTTGGGTACTATTATCCTCATGGAATGAGTTAGAAATTATTCCCTCTGTTTGTATCCTCTAAAAACAGCTATGAAGTATCAGTATAATTTTCATCTTTGAATTCATTTCTGTTACAGTTTTTTTTAATCTCTTCTTCTTTTTTGATTTTTCTTAGGATTTGCAAATCTCTGCTTCCACAGTCCATCTTTTCTTACATGAGGTCTACTTTATCGATTAGAGCCTTTAGCATATTAATCAGAATTGTCTTAAATCCTTGTCTTGATAATTACAATATTCTTGCTGTCTCTGGCTCTGATGATTGTTCTGTCTATTCAAAATATATTTTTGTCTTTTGGTATGTCTTGTAATTTTTTCTTGATAGCCAGACATGACGTATTGATTAAAAATTATTGTAAATAAGCTTTTTTAATGTGGGGATTAGTTGTTGAGGGGGAGGCACTCTCTAGTCCTAAGATTGGTCTCAGTGTTTTACCGAGTCTGTGCCTCTAGACTGTGAACTTCACAACTATTTCTAATTTTTCCCCCATTTTACATGGGGAAAGAGGGTCTGGAGATGGGTATATTCCTTTCCCCATGTGGTAATCTGGGGGGCCTGGAATTGTATTTTTCTTTCTCCAGATCAGTTAGGCTCTGATAATACCCCAGCACATTATGCTCTGATTAACTGGTTTCCCCTGGCAGCCCACCTTGCTAAGAAGAACAGAATACTCTGGCTTATTTAAAAATGATTCCTTTCCCCCTCCTCTAACTGGAAGCAAAGGATTTTTCTTTGATATTTACTGCACAAAAATTGTTTGAGCTCCTGGAGGTAAATCTTACAATACTGTGGGGACCCCGCTGTGACTGGGTCCCACTGGATTTTTCTAACTTTCAGATTTGTCCACACTGAACCTCCAGTAATTCATCAATTACAGTTCAGATGTTCCTACCCAGACACTGGTTCCTGAGATTATTTCCACTTGAGTCTCTGCTTTTGAGTATCTGTTCAGATAAGCTGAGACTCTCTGTATATTTCCAAAGAATATACAGATATATCAGTAGAATGAATGTGAGAGTTTGATCATTATGATGGATACAAAGGAATATGAAATAGCAACTGCAATTTCTGTGCATGAATAAAAGAAAATATAATTAAAAGTATACTTTGGCTTACAATTTTTGAATAACTGTCAGGCTTGTGTAAACTAGTTATGATTAGAATGATAAAGTCTTATAGAAACTCATTATAGAAAAATAGAGCCATCATGTTCATTGACAGGAAAATCAAAATTTATAAAGGCGCCCATTCTCTCCAGATAAACCTACAGACTCTTTATAATTCCTTTTAAAATATCAAAATCCCAAGTTTCATGAAACAACAATTTTTATAGAATTTTAAATTTAATTTTAAAATCTACACAGAAGAGCAAAGAGCTAAGAATAATCAAGGTACACTAAAAGAGATACAAGGGGAGAGGATATTATCCTTCCAGATACTAAGAACCAGTTTTTGCAAGATAGTCAAAAAACCTATCCCTGATGTATCGCTACCTCAACAACAACGATTCAATATTTGTCCATGGACAATGTGTGTTTGTGCAAGCCTTGGGCTGCAGGTAGGAGACTGTGAAATCTGGGTGCAGTCCAAGACAGAGGAAAGAACTTTTGAGAAGGCAGGCTTGCAACCAGATGAGTGACTTGCAGACTGTGTTTCTAGCTGCAGACTTGGAAAAAACTTCTGTACCCTGAGAACTCAGCTACAGCTCATTTCTCTTTGTTCTGCCACCAACACCATAAGCCAAGGAACCCAGCAGGAGTCATGCTGCCTGCATGTCGAGTAATAAGCATGCAGACCTCAGTCCCAGCTGTGGACCCTGAAGTGGCCCATGAACTTACCCTAGCCCCTGTGGGAGCCCCCAGAGGCAAGCTTGCCAAACTCGGCTCCAGCTCCTCCCAACCACAGTGGGTGAACAATCCTGCTAACATGTGGACCCAGCAGAAGACACTCCAGGCTGTGTCCCCAGAGACCCTGATGGTCTCCCTACTTAGTTCCAACCTCAACACAGTTACAGTCCACTAGCGGACCTGCCTGCCCAGGGTCCCAGCAGAAGACATTCCTGTCTGTGGTGTCAGAGATCCTGAGGGTCCTACACTCAGCTCCAGCCCCTCCCAGCTACAGATCATGGATTGTAATTTTGGATGAATGGGTGAAGAAGATGTGGTATACACATACAAGGGAATATTATTCAGCCATAAGAAAGCAGGAAATCTTGCCATTTGTGACAAAATGAATGAAACTTATGCTATGTGAAATAAGCCAGACAGAGAAAAACAGATACTGTATGAGCTCACTTAAATGTAGAATATTAAAAAAAAAGCCAAACTCATAAAAACAGTGGATTGGTGGTTGCCAGGGACTGGAGGGTGGGGAAATTAGGCTGATGTTGGTCAGAGGTACAAACTGTAGATGACTACGTCATTAGATGAGTAAGTTATGGGTATCTAATATTCAGCATGGTGACTCTGATTGACAATAATGTATTATATACTTGAAGGTTGCTAAGAGTAAATACTAAATGTTCTCACCACAAAAAAAGTAAGCATGTGAGGTGATGGATGTGCTAACATTATTGTAGTAAACATTTCGCTATATATACATGTGTTTTAAGTCATCAACTGTATACTTAAAACTTATGCAAAGTTATATGTCAATTACATCTTAATAAAGCTAAAAATAGAACAAATAAAGAAGAAAGCAAGTAAAATAATGAATAGAAGCAAAACCTTAAGTAATGAAATTTCTGAAAGACCGAGTAAGCATTGCAGATAAGCAGGGAAAAGAAGCCTTGAATAAATAGTAGTGACACAACTCGTTATCCCTGGGCAAGAGTAGGGAGAAAGAGAGGAGAGGAGAGAGGTAGAGACAAGGCAGGGAAGAAGGAAGAAGGGTGAACAGTTAAACAGAAAAGAAACTGAGCCTAAACTACAAAATACACAAAAATAAAATATTTAGTAGATTAAAACCTTCAAAGGAAAAACTGAAACATAGCCTCTTGGAAGACAATGTGAAAGGAAATCTTTATGCTTTCATAGAAAGAAAGGATTTCCTCAAGTGCATAAAGAAAGGAATAGCTAATTAATTTGACTCTATTAAGTTTAAAACCTGAAAGTCTTCATATGATACTTAAGAGAAAGAGATGCACTTCATAAACTGTCAGGAAAATGTCTGAAATACATAAAACTGACAAAGGCTTGTCTAGAATATATATGGAATTTACTGAATCAGTAATGAAAACACAAGCAAACGCATTAGAAAAAAATGGACAGAAGACATGAGCAGGATATTCACTGAAAAATAAATGGAAACAGCCCATAAAATATGAAAAGTTACTCAATCTCGGTAATAATCAAAGAAATCTAAGTAAAACCTAAGATATAACTTCAGATCTGCCAGATTGACGGAACTTAAAAAATCCTTTCTTTGGGGTGTTGTAAAATTACAGCATGGTGATAGTCGCTGGACTTTTAAACATGCCGACTATCACGGTACCCTTAAAATGTGTGAGCTTTACGGTATGCCAATTACATCTCAATACAACTGCTAATAAAAGTCATTCAATGATACGCTAAGTGAGGGTGTGCTACAAAGAAGATTAAAATGCCCTGTTGGTTAAGGTAAAAATTTGTATAATTTTGGTTGGAATATAATTTTTTGAGAAAAGTCTAAAATTACCCAGTAGGGGGAAATATACGTGTGTGTGTGTGTATATGTACACACACACATATACACACAGACTCACACAAACTATATATATATATAGTTTATATCCTATTGATACTATTGGTCTTGTACAACAGAGGACGTATACAAGAAAGTTCATAATAGCAGCATTAAATTAAGAAGTTGTAAACAGCTAGTCGTCCATACACAGAATGTCATAGTGCTGTCACACAACAGAACACTGTCTATAGAGCTTTAGGAAAATAAAAAAGGAAATAAAGAAAGAAAACACTTGATTGCATCCTATAGAGTATCAGGCACAAGTAGCATATCTATGCCTGTATTTGTAGACTATTAAAAAACTAAACAATGAAGTGTTGAGGAAATCATATACAATGGGAGACATAAAATTTTCAAGAAAATGTTCACCAAAGTCAGGGTGGTGGGCTCTACTGGAAGAAGGGTGTTTCTAAGATACTGGCAACAGTCTATTTCTCAACTTGGTTATAGGGCATACAGAAGTTTATTTTATTATTTCTTTCAACTGTATACTTACATTTTATTTGCTTCTTTTTGTTATATTTTCTAAAATCTGAAAGGACATGCATAATATTTTAAAATATATATAAAATATTTTTATGTAGGAATAAATTAGTTTAAAATTCCTAAGTCAACTGATGGGCTTAAAAAGACGTCTGTAATGCATATTATAGGGGAAAAAAAGGCTTTAAATTCCCTAAAATGCCAGGACAGTTGTAGGTCAATAGGATTAACAGCCCAAAAGAAAATGGAATACCTGCTGGTCAACCAAGAAAAGATCTGAGGATAAAAGCTAAATGGTTCAAAACATTTAGGAGGCATTGCGGCAGAGATTTAGGTACAGTAAATTTAGGGCAATTTTTTTTTGTAATACCAGAGCTGGAACAATCCAAGTATACCTTTCAGCACTAGACCGAAGTCCAACGATTTTTTATATCCATTCAATTGAATATTATTAGGTCAATATAAGGAATAATGTAGATCTTAAAATGTTGTGTGGAAAGATATCAAATCTACATTAAGTGATAAAAAAGAAGTAAAGATAAATATTTAGTCATTGTTACTACTGGTAAAAAAGAAAAACTATATATACTTATGTTTAATATTACATAGACAATATTTTGATGTAAAGAAAAGAAAAAGGAATAGTCTTACATAAGAGAAATGTGAAGCCAATTATCATTCACTATATATACTTTTGTTCCATTTGAATTTTTTAGCCATTTGTATTAGTTGTTTTTATTATGACATCAAGAATGAAATTATACTCATAATGCATTCAGAATTGCCCGTTAAAGAACATGAGAGAGTACAGGAATGAAACTCAATGAAAGTATTTACAGTAAAAGAAAAACCTGTTAAATGTAAGAGTTAAAAATTTGCCATAGACCCTGAGACTACATTTGTTTCATAATATGTATACATGCAGAATTTTTTACCTTTCCTCTAATTATGCATAATATGACAAATGTCCTAGAAAGTTATTGATTGGAGTTAGGGAAGCGTCTCTAATTATCAGAGTATATTTCTAATTCTGTATCTTGCATTTATTTCTGAGCGTAGAACTGAGGCCAAGGTCCTGGTCTTTTTAACCTAAAATCCATAGAGTAAGACACTGCCTACACTCAGAAAGTTCTTACTGGTTGTTAAATTATGTATTGTGAAACCAGTGCAGTGTAAATTTAAAACCACGTGTAAAGCTAAGGATTTTTAAAGTGGGTTTTTTGAACATTAGTTCTGTGAAACAATGTATATATTGAAAATCAGTGTTATGGACTGACCTGTGTTCCTCTAACATTAATTGATTAAAGTCTGACTGGATTTGAAGATAGTCCTTTAAAGAGGTAATTAAAGTTAAATGAAGTCATAAGAATGGGCCCTAATCCAGTACAACAGATCTTACAAGAAGAGGAAGAGACACTAGGAATGTACAAGCCAGAGAGATCAACTTCCAGGGAAACTAGCCTTGACAACACCTTGGTTTTGGACTTTCAGCTTCCAGGACAATAAGAAAATTAATTTCTAGTGTTTATGCCCCCTGGTCTGTTAGCTGTAGCAGCCCTGGCAAACTAACGTATTAAGGATGGTAACTGAGTTAATATTTCCAATGAACACCCAATATGATCTTTTGTTTGCTAGTTCATCTTCATGACTCTCAAAAAATACTTGGAGTAAAAGCCCACTTCAGTTGATGGAATCAGATAAGAGCCGGATATGTGAAAAGTGCAAAGCAAAACCATTCTTTATTAGAAACGGCAAGCAACTAAAAATAGAATATACATAACTAGTGAAGCAAAAAATAAACTCTTTTTTAACACCTCAAGCTGGAAATGATTTTAAGTTTTCTATCTGATTTTTTTAGATTTTTGTATAATACTCCCACAAGAAGTCTAAAGCATCCTAAGAAACTTTTCAGGAAGAACAGCTATGATGAAGCAGTTTACGTCCAACTTAATGACGTTTCATCCCAGATTCATGAGCAAGATAGGAATAGAAGGTCCAACAGAAGAATGGTATCAATTTTGAATCTGATTATCCATGATTCTCAAAATTTGTAAAGCAATATTCAGACTAAATCATATACCAGCTTTGTTGTCCCATTGTTAATATAGCTCAAGTTTCAGTTTATTACTGGAATCAGGCAAAAGGATTATCTTTGTCTTTCAACATATGTTACCATCTTTCGACCAGTAAGAAATCAAACATCCTCCACTATAAAAACTCAGCGTACTAGACTTTTTTGTGATATCTTATATCCAACAAAAAAATCCATCTTCCACCGGATTGACATGTATTGGTGTATTTTATATTTCATTTTGTTTTGCTAACAATCTCTTAAGCGCTGAAGTACCCTCCAAAAGAGATGACAGTAGAGAAAGAGTAACCATGGCAACCCTTCCCAATTCGTTACTGAATAACAGTTCATGGCTATCACTCGTAGACTTTTATGTGGAAGTGCAAGTTTTAAAAATATGTTCCTTTCATTGTCCTAGACTTTTCTTCGACCTCCTTAGCTGCTGCTCTTAAGTACTTTAGAGTGAAAAGTAGAGTCTCTTACCCAATGCTTCACTGTAAAACTGGTCCCAAAACCGAATGTCATGATGCTGGAGCCAGAAGTCAAAGACAATGGAAAGCATTACATTTTTTATCCTTTCTGGAAAAGTCATTCTGTCTGTTAGTCCTGCCATGGCAACGGGCACATAGGAGGGTGGAGCCGGGAGTTTCCCACAGTATTTCTCCATCGTGCTACCCATGAAGAGCCTTAGCGTGTACATGAAAGGGACCTCTAGCAACTCAGCAATCAGCTCCCCACAGGGTATCATAGGGTCGATAATCATAACGTTGTAGTTGCTTTCCCGGAGCTTCTTCATGAGTGACTGATTGTAGACTACGCTCTCACACAGAAGTTTATAATCTCCAGTAACTTGAAAAAGAAAATCCTGCAGTTTTTTGGCTGACTGCCAGGCTGACAATGATGGCATGATGTTAACAGATAAGTCTAAAAAGGCATTTAGTGTATTTATAGCGGTCTCTGTGTCCTGGGACATGGGGATCACCTCGAAGTTCAGCTTGGAAGGCTTTTTGGAGTCAATGATGAAATTTTGTGGAGGCACCAACACAGTCACTTCGTGGCCTCTTTCTGTGAGTTCCTCCAGAGTAACCTTTAGATTGAGCCAATGACTCATGTCACAGGGCCACACCAGGACCTTCCCGCAGAATCCACAGCCAGCAAAGCAGAGCTGCAGCAGTAGAATTGCTGAAACCCATTTCTCAGACACCATGACAGCAATCCCCTCACACACTACTCTGCAGAGGTTGACTATGTGCTGGGCACAGAAGCAAAGTGGTACTTCAGATATCTATCAAGTTAAAAATTAACTTCTAGAGTTAGGCAATGACCCTTACACGCAGAGATGTTTGCCAGTGTTTTTAACTGGGCATAGCAATATACAATATTCGATATTTGTTCAGGAGGAGGTATAAAATATTTATGTATCTTGGAGGACATAATTGTAACTTTATTTTAGTTTGTTATTGCACCATTATAGTTTGTTTTAAATATGTTAAAGTATAAAACATATTTTTCATTGACAATTTTAAAATATGATAGAAGAACCCATTTAAGTAAGTCTAGTAAATGATAATAGGTTTAATAATACTGGACTTAATGATTAGTAATTTGGGGAAACAAAAATGTAGGTCCTATAATAAGGTTGGTCACATGTTAGTATGTGGATAAGACACACACGTCACATCATAATAGGGGGACTTTATTCAATATTATACAAAGGTAGAGCATTTCAGGGCCTCAGAAGACGGTGTCACTCCAATGTAAAGAAAATCAGACAAAGCTTCAGAATGGAGGGGACATTTCAGCTAAGTCCAGAAGTAAAGTTTACAAAAGATGGATTCTGAAGGTGAATGGACAAAAAGGAGAAAAAAATCAGTGATACATAAGTTATGGTCACTTAAGTATACAGTTATTAGTCCAGTGTGTATGGAGCAGAGGCTAACACAGAGCAGGGCAGAAAAGGAAAATATTGGTTAAAATAGGACACTTTGGAGAGTTTTGAATCTTATACTCTGGGTTCAGTTTTAATCTTCATGAAAAGGTGTCCATTCAAATTTTTAATTCAGGTTCAGGAAATGATTATTATGTCCTTTAATAAAACTATTTTGGCAACTAAATAGGATTTGAGTTGCAGAGAAAAAAGAATATGTAAGTGTTAAAAATTAAATATTAGGAAAGCAAGATCTGATGAGAGCCGCTGGGAGAATATAATATTGGTTTGTGACTGGAGGGCCCAGAAGGAGAGCCTTATGACTGATGAGAAGTGAGAGGTGACCAGTAGCTAACAAGGAAGTGCTCGGCTTATACTTTGAGCAACCAGAGTGTGACAATGACTCTAGCAAAATCATGAAACACTAAGGGAGAAGTAGCTATGGGAAGATTTTACGACCAGCAGTATGTACATTAATGACTACGTGTGCCTGTGAATCTCAAAGGAGGGGTAAAATTTAGAAGTAGAGGTTTTGTGTCCAATCATCCATCCATCTTTCAATCCAATTACAATTATTCTCCAAATCACTTGCTATGTCATACCTTCAACAAGCTGTTTAGCACTTAGTATAGGCCAGATTCTATATTATACACAGGGCATAAAGAGACTTGTAAGATACAGTTCCAATCCAAAGGGATTTCACAGATTATTACAGAAAATAAACCAGTTAAAAAATACTTATTCCACAAGTATAAGGAAGATGGATCTTAAGAAGGAGAGATGAACTGAAGAGGGGCAAAGCCCATGAAGGAGGTTGCGTGGTAGAGGAAGGGAATGATGAAATTATGAGTTAGCTAAGTCTTTAAGAGTCTTGCAGGTTGAAAATTATCACTTAGAAGTAAAAGAGAAAATTAACATATATGTGTTCTACGAAGTGTAACATAGTTATATCAAGGGGTTTATTCAGTTACAAAATTATATTCATTTCAATAATTTGAAAGAGCCGTATTGAAATTTCAAATCCGTTAAGAGTTTTTCTGTTTTGCTAAAATGAAAACCTAGAGTAGATTTGCTTAAAAGATGACAAGATAAATCCAGGATCAAAGATTGAGAGTGGTACTGTGTTGCATAATTAAGCTTTGCATAAGTTCTTACAGTAATTGGTAAAAAGCAGAGTCCAAAAGAGAGTCAGAAAATAGGAAGATAGGGCAGGAACATGAACCCACTAGAAGAAAACTGAGATAACGTTATAATCTTAGAGGGTGAAAGTTCTTTTATACAGGGTAAATAATCTTGAAGTGATTAAAAAAAAGACTGATAAATTTATTCACTATGCCAAAGTTCATGAAATACCGTAAACAGTTTAAACAAAGCTAAAGAGCGAGCAAAGATATATAATACAGCTCAGAAATTGATTTCGCAATGTATGTGTTATTAGAGAGCTATTTCTAGCTATTTCGTTATGAGAAAACTAAGAGTTCAGGTTATGAGGAAAGATTTATTTGCATAAACTTAAAAGTATGGCATATTTTCACTTATGTCAAACTGAAACATTTAAAATTTTGGATAAAATATAAAATTAGGTCATTTTTTGATTTGGCAAGAAAGTGAAAAATCAGCAGAATCCCTAGACAAAGTCAAAGCAGGGATTCTGATGTTCAAGCTTGCCGTTTCTTTGGGAAATACACAGTAAAGTGGCAGGAGAGGGGAGAAGGAAAGTCTCAAGGCTTGTCTAAGACCCTACACCCACATAACATTCACATAATGCTAGATTTCCAAGATCTGGCCTCACTTCTACAAATGAGTTCCCTTACAGAGAAGTTTATAGCAAGGAAAACTTCTTGGCTTTGTGTGGATAAAAAAAATCTTCCCTTAGAATTCTTAATAAAGTCAACCTTCAAATTTTCTAATTTGATTTTCAGTTCAAATTAGAAAAGCTCTTTGAAGAAACTTTGACCCCAGCTTCAAAGGCTTCCCACAGGTAAAATTCCAGGGTAAATATTTTGCAAAGAAACAAGACCTCATGACTGAGAAACAGCGAAAGCAACAGAAATCAGAAATATTAACATAATGATTAGAAATATTATTACTGTTTGAGACAAAAAGTACAGTTATCTTGTACAATATTTTTAAGGGTATGAAAGAGAAGTCTGAAAATATGAGCAAGGAACAAGGGATTAAAAAGAATAATTGTGAAAATCTGTTAAAAAAGACAAAGAGAATTACTGGAAATTAAGAATTCAATACATGAAACTCAAAATTCGAGGGCTAGATTGAAGAGTAGATTAAGCACAACTGTAGAAATAAACAGTGACGCAAAAGAGAAATCTGAAGATGTTATTTAGAATTACATTCTGAATAAAAAGAAAAAAAACATGGAATAGGAAATATGATAGAATGATGAAGAGACATGGAGAATAGACTAAGATGTCTGATTCTAGCTACTGGTTTTGCCTACTTGATGCCTTTTCTCCAAGTCCTTTTTCACTCTTTAAAGCTTGTGCCTTTTTCATGTAACCCAAACTGCCCAACTAAGCTCTTCATTTATGTTCTTTTAACAAAATTTTCCAATTATCTTAAATCTTTAAATAAATAATAATTTTAGACATAAAAAGTTGCAAATAAGTATAAAGATTTTTGTATACCCTGCAGTAGTTATTACTATGAGTTTGCCTAATGGTGATTTTCTATTTCCATTACTCCTTCTGTAAATATTGTTTTTTACTGTAAAAGATTGCAAAAATATGTGCAAACATGTAATTAATGTATTTCACATAGTCTCATAGTATCTCCTGTCAGGATACTTGTTAATTACAAAGGGTAAAATCAGGAGAATCTTGGCAGACACCATCTTAACTCAGTGATTAAAACATGGTCACTAGTAATACCTTTCTATCTATAATAGGTACCTCTGATACACCACACGGTGAGGGACACAAGATCGCCTCTGCAGTATTCTTATCCACGAAGCCTAATCTCACCTTAATCACCAGAGAACACCAGGAAAAAAAAAAAAAAGGGATATTCTAAAAAGTAACTAGCCAGTACTCTTCATGAATAAAAAACAGAAAGACTATGAAGTATTCTTTGGATAAATACCAGAAGTGGAATGGCTCAATCATGCAGTAATTCTATTCTTAATTTTTTGATGAATCACCATACTGTCCTTGGTGGCTGCACCAATTTACGTTCCTGCTAACAGTTGATGAGGATTCCCTTTTCTCTACATCCTCACCAGCACTTGTTATTTCTTCCCTCTTTGATAACAGCCATTCTAACAGGTGTGGGGTGATATCTCGTGGTTTTGATTTGCATTTGATAGTTAGTAATGTTGAGCATCTTTTCATGTGCCTGTTGGCCATCTGTATGTCTATTCAGCTTCTCTACCCATTTTTTAATTTGGCTGCTTTTTTGTTGTTACTGAGTTACATGAGTTCTTTATATACATTTTGGATATTAACTCTTTATCAGATATATGATTTGCAAATATCTTTTCCCATTATGTAAGTTGTCTTTTCATTTTGTTGGCATTTGCCTTTGCTATACAGAAGCTTTTTAGTTTAATGTAGTCCCACTTGTCTTATTTTTGCTTTTGTTTCCCTTGCCCGAGGAGACATATCCAGAAAAATATTTTTAATACCTATGCCAAAAAAGTATGTCTATGTTTCCTTCTAGGAGTTTTATAGTATGTTTTACATATAAGTCTTTAATCCATTTTGAATTGACTTTTGTGTATGATGTGAGATAGTGTTTTAGTTTTATTTTTTTGCATGTAGTTGTCCAGTATTTTAACACTCTTCATTGAAGAGAGTATCCTTTCTCCATTGAATGTTCTTTGCTCCTTTGTCAGTAATTAATTGTCTATATGTGTGTGGGTTTATTTCTGGCCTCTCACTTCTGTTCCATTGATTTATGTATCTGTTTTTCAGCCAATTCCATGCTGTTTTGATTATTTCAGTTTTGTGATATAATTCAAAATCAGGGTACGTGGTACTTCCAGCTTACTGAATTCTTCAGTGCCAGAATTTCTGTTTGGTTCTTTTTAGAGTTTAAATCTCCCATGTAAAGTATTCTTTCTGTTAATTAATTTAATAATTTAATTCCTGAGCTCACTGAATTGCCTTGCCGAATTTTCTTGTAGCTTGTTGAGGTTTTTAACTGCAGCTGTCAGATCTGTGACTTTAAGTTTGGTTTCTGGAGAATAGTCATTTTCTTAGTGGTACAATGTTACTGTGGCTCTTCATGATGCTTGATGAGTTGTTCCTCTGCTGGCACATTTGAAATAGCAAACACCTTTTTTCTTTAAGCAATTTTTTTTAACTTGATTCTAATGATTTGGCTGGTTAGAAATTAAAGGTCTTTCTACTGTTTTCCAGTAGATGACACTATAGCACAAGTTTTTGGTTTCTCTTACTCTACTATATTTGAGTAGGCATTTTCCACCCTCCACTAACTGTCAGAGCTGTTGCCTGGTGCCCTCCTTGCACTGCTTGTGCCTCTTGGGTTGCTGGAGCCTTGCTGCTGCTGGTGTCACTGGCTTCTCTGCCTGAGGTTCCAGGATGATGGGCACTTCTGCTGCTGTGTCTGGGGTCTCCTATGTCAGAGGGGCTTGGTTTGCACAGAGAGAGGGGGAAGATGGGGTGAAGTGGGGGTTACAGGTGCCTCTGCTATGCCTGGGGTTGCTGGGTTCACAGGCACTGCCACTGAAAGCAGGGGCCGGGGCTGGAGTTGTGGGTTCCTCCATGGCTGGAGGGACAGAGCCACAGGCCCAGCTCCTACTGCCACCCAGTTAGCTGGGGCTGCAAGTGCCTTGCTGCCAGGAGGCAGGAGTCAGTCCTGTGCACTGGCTTCCCTGCTGCTACCATGTTCTCTGCAGCTGAGTTGCTGGGATCACAGGCATCACCTCCACTCTTCCCTTGGTTACACCTCCTCTATGGAGTCCAGTCCGCTCACTTTTAGATGTACAGATGGTACATCTAGGAAGGGCATTAGCTGCAGAATCACTGAATAGAAAACTAGACCAGTGGTGGATGCTTGATGGATCACAAACTGAACATGAGTGACAACAAGATGATGTTACTTTTACAGTTAAAAAACAATTATAGAATGCATTAAGAAACCCGCCAAAAAAAAAGCCAAAGTTCAAAGAAAACAAAAATACTTACTCAAAAAGATACATACTGATGTTCACAGCAGCATTATTTACAATAGCTAAGTTATGGAAGTGACTTAAGTGTCCATCAGCAGATGAATGGATAAAAAAGATGTGGTGTACGTATACAATGAAATATTACTCAAGCATAAAAGAGAATGAAAGTCTGCCACTTGCAAGAACGTGAATGGACCTAGAAGATATTATGCTTCAAGAAATGTCAGACAGAGAAAGGCAAATAAATACTCTAATTTATTACTTATATGTGGAATTTAAAAAAATAAAATGAATGTATCTTCAACAAAACAGGAATAGACTTACAGAGAACAAACTAGTGACTACCAGTGGGGAGGGGGAAGTGGGTAAGATACGGTTAGAGGATTAAGAGATATAACCTACTATGTATAAAATAAATAAGCAATAAGGATACATTGTACAGCACAGGGAAATAAAACCATTATTTTATAACTTTAAATGGGATATCATCTATAAATATTTCGAATCACTGTGTCATAAACCTGAAGCTAATATAATATTATTAATCAACTATATTTCAGTAAGAAAAAGAAAAATGGATGTAAATAAAAGGAATGAAAACTGAGTGGTGAGGTTATTCAGTCTGATAAGTATCTGAAAAGGTCTGGAGAGCAGCTATGTTAGGTAGGGATCCTAGAGGTTGATTGATGTGTTGGTTACAAAGGTGTATACACTTGATAACACAAATCACATTGTGTATGTACCTTTTTAAGAATCTGAAAACATATATATGTATGTAAAATAAGCAAGTACAAATAGTAAAAGTATAAATAGGTAATGAAAAAATGCATGCAAGCTAAAGGTAAAATTTTGAGTGTACTTCTTCAGGCAACTTTTATTATATCTAATCTGATTGTTGTTATAAATGTATATATAATTTACTAATGTGTAAATTGCATATTATTGAAACATTCTACTAGCTCCCTTAGGGGATCAAGGGTGTGTCAGATTATATATCTGACAATACCTGGCAGATTGTCTTACATCACTGAATGTATTGAATTGTATTAAGTTAAATTGAAATGAGCTGAAGCAGAAGCAGAAAGGTACAGAATAAAGGGCACTGAGGTAGCATTTTTAAGAAAATGTAAATTAGCCCTTAGTAAAAAATAATAATGAGATAGCACTGCACATCAATAGCATGGTTACAATAAAAAAAAGAACAAAAAGAAAATACTAACTGGTGATGAGAATGGAGAACAGCTGGAAATGGCTGATGAGATTATTGACTGGCACAAGCCCTTGGAAAACTAGAATTTAGCAGCATCTTCTAAAGCTAAACATATACATGCCCTGCAACTTAGCAATTCCACTCTCATGTATACACCCCCTAGTATGGCACACATATATTCACCAAAAGACGTGTACATGAATGTTCATAGCAGTGTTTATCATAAATAGCCAAAACCAAGATAGTCTGCATGTCCACCAACAGTAGAATGGATAAGTAAAATGTATATTAATACATTAGACTCCGTATAGCTATGAGAATGAACACACTATACCTGCATGCAACAACTTGAACAAATATAAACATCATGACATTAAGCAGAAGGTGCAAAATACAGAAGAGCCATAATGCGTGGTTCATTTACACAGTTTAAATCAGGCAATTTAATCTGTGGTGTCAGAAGTCAAGAAAGTCGATCCATCAGACAGGAGTTGTAGGGACTGGTATGAAGAACAGTAAGGAGTTATGAGTGTAATAATGTTTTGCTTTTTGGTCTGGGTACTGGTTTGCATGGATGGGTTTATATCGCAAAACTGCAATGAGCTGTACAATTTATGATTTACGTTTAATCTCAAGAGAAAGGTTATACAGAATTTTAGAAATCTCACAGCACTGACCGCAGGAAAGTGATATGTAAGGAGGAATTAAAAGCTTACATGAAGACAGATTAACGGAGAGATCCAAGTTTTCTGGGAAAAGGATGAGAGGTTGGCAATTGGGATTAGAATGGGAGTGGGATACAGAAAAAGAAGCAAATAAACAAAATACTAGATCCAGAAAGGTAGCCAGGATCAAATGTAAAAATGTTGAGTAGTGCAGCTCAGTTCCAGGAAATTCGGGGGAAGTTAGGGAAAGGTTTAGTTCTAAGGAATCCATCTACAATTTAGCAGTCGGGAAAGAGGGACCAACATGGAGCCCATGTGGTACTGACAGGTAAGAGTAGGCTACACTTGCACATAAATTAGTACTGGGCTTTCCTTTTCTCATCTGCAGTGTGCTGGGAAAGATGGAGACAAACCAGGAAACCAAAAGACACAGGCAAAATGAGGCCATCCAGTTTCCTTACCGAATTAACTATTTTCACTGCAACTTTCAAGCCCTTGGTCTTCCTGTAGCTGCAGCAAAGGGTGGTCCCAAATCCTGCCCACATGAGAACTATCCTTTTGCTGTATGTACAGCAGATCTCCCTGAGGTTGGGGGAGAGATCCAGCTCAGGGCAATTTGAAGATATCACAGGACAATCAGCCAGGGAAAGATGAATAGAGTCACTCCTGGATATGAGTAACAATGACTGGCATATACCCAGACACGCTTGTTCCGTTAGGAGTTAGATGCATATTTAAAATGGAATTGATCATCATTTTTATCTGCTTCATCCATAAACGATTTTCTCATTGATAAATACAACAGGATTTTTAAACAGTGCAATTAGATATTTCCTTGTTACTTACTTCTGTTTCCTTGAAAACAGATCTGTGTTATTTTTTTCTTTACCACAGTTAAATGTTATTTTTCTAATTTATTTTTCTCACAGAAATGAAGAATAGCTATTGAAAAGGGAACACAGAGATATTTGACATGTTATGAAATCTCTTTTGTTCAAAGATAATATCGAATACAAGGTATCTGCCCTGTTTCAGTATCAGTTTACGGTTAACAGGTGTTGCTAATACTTTAAGAATGTAATTGCAAACAAAAAACAGATTGGATTTTACCAGTTCTTCTTGAAAATGTACTTCAATTTGAAATAGAATATTCAAGGTAGTTATTTGTTGTCTAACTATGTTTAGTAACATGAGGAGTGTAAAGGTTTTAAGTAAATAAGATATTTAATCTCTTAATAAGTGGGATTTCTGAAACTAGATTATTATTCTGTGAAAATGAGAAATCAGGAATATTCTGTTTCACAAAGCCTTTTTCACACATTATATAATTTGTCATGGCTTCCTTTGAGAGAGGAGATTTAGTATATCCCAGAGGTCATTTGTTTTCTATAGATATTTACTGACTACTCTATGTACCAGAGCCCTGTGGTAGTATAATTAGGGCATTGTCACTGCAGAGTTCTCATGTAGTTTGGTGTAAATGACAGTCAACATAAGTATAATCCTTCTCAGTTGCTACAGAATAGCCATACATATACTGTCATATGATCATCCTAGAGAATATAGTGAAATACAAAACAGAAACAGACTCACAGACATAATAAACAATCTATGGTTAAGGGGAAAGGGGGTGGGAAGGGATAAATTTGGGAGTTTGAGATTTGCAAAGGTTAACCACTATATATAAAAAATAGATTAAAAAAAATTATTCTGTACAGCACAGGGAACCATATCCAATATCTTGTAATAACTTTTAATGAAAAAGAATATGAAAACAAATATATGTATATATATATATGCATGACTGGGTCACTATGCTGTACACCAGAAATTGACACATTGTAACTGACTATACTTCAATTAAAAAATAGTAATACAGTGAAATAATTACCCCATTTTAAAGAGAAGGATGTACTGTGACTCGGAGTTTAAGTTATCTGCCTGAGATCACAGAATTAGCAAGTGGAACTTGAATGCAGAATCTCTTGTGCTTTGTGAGAACTTTCACTATTTTACTTTTTGCAGCTCCCTATTTAAGAAATATAGACTGCTATGTCATTCAAACCCGCAGTCGTTAGTGTGTGATACATATATGCTCAGTGATGATTATTATAGCACATATTTCAGATGTCTTGGGGAGTAATCATGTGAATAACATCTACATTTAAAGCTAAGTATGTTTTTGAGGCCTATGTAATTTGAAATCCAGGAAAAAATACAGTTACGTTACATGATAAAAAATACAAAACCACTGAATTTTGCCTTCAAAATTCTACCATATTTTCAAAGATATGTGCAGATTTTAATTAGCTTCTGTATGTTTCATTTATACGTGTGGTATGTTTAGTATCTTCCCTCTAAATCAGTTCTACAAAGATGTTTAAAAGTTTAAGTGATGGAACACTGGTTAAAGAGTATTCCAAAATCAAAAAAAAAAAGAAAAAAAAATTAGCGATCTTACTTGTGGAAGGTTAGATTAAGGTCGAGTTGCAATAAATCTTTATTGTAAATCCTTACATAAATCCTGCTTCTATGGCTTAACACAGGTCTTTGCACTTGTTCTTATCTACACCTGAAATGCTTTTCCTCCAGGGATCCTGTTGGTTCTCACCCTCACTGCCCTCAGGTCTTTGTCTGAATGTCATCCTTTCATTTGGAAACTTCCCTTGCCACTCTATTTAAAGGTGTAACCCTACACTCAGAACTATCTGGTCTTATTTTACCATATAGCATATATCACATGCTTAACACTCTCCCCCTATTATATATTTTATATATTTATTTTATTCATTTGTCTCCTTTTTACTAGAATGTAAGCTCCATGAGGGTAGATAGAGATTTTGATGGATTTGGCTAATGCTTGCATTCCCAGTGCCTAAAAAAGAGGGAGGTATTGGGTTCGTATTTGGTAACTTTCCTACACAAGATGGGAGGAAAATAAGTGAAGGAAGAGAGGGAGGGAGGAAGGAAGGAAAAGAAACAGAGAGAGGGAGGGAAGGAGGGTTGGAGGAAGGCAGAAAGGTGAGCAAAAGAACTGTCATACTACCTTTGTAAGAAAGTAACACTGGCAGCATCAACTACTAACTCCTGTTGTGAATTAACATCTCTGCTACTACGAATAGATCTAGAGAAAAAATATATTCAGGAGAGAAGAAAATAGAAAAATTAACTAAGGACTACTTACGAAAGTGAGAAAGAGAAGCAGTATCAACAACCAACCAGAACTGGCCTTGACAGCTTGCTTTATTTTGTTTGCTCCTCATAAGGAGTCTGCGAGGCAAGGAAACTTGAGGCTTGCCCACGGTCCCTGAGCAATTAAGTTGGAGGCAGTGCTGGCCCAGGCACCTAAGGGAGCCTAAGGATAGAGAGAGAGACTGAGAAGCAGAGGAGGGTATACATTCAAGTTTCCAATGCCCAATCTTAAAGCTTCTTCAGACAAAGAAAGAATGAAGAACAAAGAAGGGAAAGTAAACCAGATATCACTTTAAAATATTTACCAAGATATTTTTTTCTCAGTGTCATAATTTATCCTAGTAAAGGTGCTTTCATTTATATTTGTATATTGATTGCCACATTGAAAAGCTATTACCTAAATAGGCAAGATTATTTGCTTTGAGACAAGAGCATATGTATTAACACCACCAGTCTATTTTTTAAAGAATGTGTCCAAAGATAATTTTCAAGGACGTTTACAGAGATACAGGTATATTTACTTCAACTTGGCATATGCTCTGGTATGGGGGCATTTTGCTGTACTAACAATTAGAATAAATAAGGTATCTGGAATCATTAGTGAGAGACTATTTTCGAGACTTACCTAGAACTTTGCTGTAGTATGAATTCCATTCTCCCCAGTAGGATTGAAATATATAGTCTTGCAGAGGATAAGATATGGTATTTTTAACCCTTTCACTGAAGGTCATCTGGTCAGTGAGCTCGGAAAGGGCTGCCGGTACGTAGGAGGCTGGTGCTGGGATTTTCCCACAGTGTCTCTCCACTGTTGAGGCTGGAGAGAACCTCAACGTGTACATAAATGGAATTCCTAATTTCAGAGCAACCAGGTCTCCACAGATTGTTACCGGGTCAGCCAGCAACACATCAAAACCACCTTTCTGAAGTCTTGCCATTAACTCGGGGTTGTTTAATACTCCATCACAGATTTGGATATTAATTCGAAAAAAAGTCTCTAGGAGTTTTCCTAGTTCTTTGTAGAAAGCCCAGAGTGTGAGAGGAGTTGGTCTGTGACGTATCCACAGCATTATCATATGTTCAATTAAGGAATCGATATTGCTCTTCTTGTAGGAAACAGGTATCACCTCAAAATTCACAGGAGAATCAGGACTGGAGTTGATGAATATGGTAGCTGATGAAGCCAGTACAGTCACATTGTGATTTCTTTGATTCAACTCTTCTAAAATGATCTTAATATTTAACCAATGGCTACCATCTGTTGGCCAAATTAGCACGTTCCCAGTTAGAACAATTTGAGTCAGCATCAAATTAAAAATCAGCAGATGGAAAAACTTCTTAGGCATGGTGATGTCCATTATGGAAACCCTCCTACTGCAGATCTTTTAAAATGAAAAGAAACTTTAGAAGTGTATTTAGGTAGATAATTTTTATTTTATTATAAAATAATATTTAATGTGACAGCTACACTCATTCATAGGTCCATTGGTCTAGAGTTTGAAAGGAAAACAATATAGTTCAAATTCCTAAATGCACTAATATAATTATTTCAGCAAAAGAAATGAAATCTGGCCCTATTTTAAAGAAAAAGTGCAGGCAGGTTATAAGCCTGATATCTGTGTTCTCTGTGATGCTATGACTTACAAAATGTGTATATCCCAAAATTTTGTTAAATGAAAAATAACAGTTCTTACTGTCAAAGCTGCTTTGTCAAAATTTGTGGTACTTTCCAGTTGGTTGCCTTTATTACAAGGCATTTTTACATACATTGTCTAATTCAGTCCTTTTCACAATCTTGTGTGGTGAAAGTGATTCACTCCATTTCACGGACAGTGAAACTAATGTTGAATTGCGCACCCAGAAACATATTTGACAAGTAGAACAACTGGGACTATAATTCTAACCTTATTCCACTCACGGCCAGCTTTTTACAATGCTATGCCTCATCTTTGTAGGTTTTAGGAACTCTGGCTATGCACAATGACCAGCATTATTATCTTTCCCCATGGCTCATATTTATGAAAAAAAATTTTTAAAGTGTCACTTGGAAGAGTTTGCTCAAATACTTCAGGATGTTTTAGATTAATTGGGGTATAGCGTAAATTACTACATATTTGATAGAGAGCCCTTTCCTTCTGTGATAAAGCAGATCGATCATTGTCTCCTTGTTACAGGGAAATTTTCAGTTTCTTTCCCTATGACACCTTTATATACAAATCAAGGAAGTAGGGACCAGCACCCCGGGAACCACATGATTTTTCACTCAGAGTTATTTAATAGCTTAAATTAGGTGGACACCAGAGTTCAAAAGAGCCAGATTCAAAAACTGTCCTTTTACAAGCTTCATGATGGTGAATTATCTATATCTTCTTAGCCTTAGTTTTCTCATGTATAAATGAGAACTAGTGCTAATTTGTTACCTTACCTTGGGGATTAGCAATAATATCTGCAAAGCTGCTTTGCAAACTGCTTAGCTCAGATCAAGAGTTTAGTAATGTTAGCAGTTAAATTACTTTGCCTCAAGTTTGATCAGTAAATCAGCAGGCTAGCTACAGAATGAGTAGCTAGACATAGATATAATGGTATCTATTAGTTGAAGTTCTTAGTGAAGGTCAGTCCAAACGAGGGCAACTGTATAATGATGATATTTTAACAGTTAAAATTATTAGAGGCTGCCATTAAAAAGAGAAAATAAGAACAAATAAAGAGATTAAAAGGATAGAAGCCAGGAACTGAGAATGGAAATTAAGTAGCAGTTTTTCTCTTCTTACTCTGTTGCTCTTGAATTGTGCAATTTCAGGCCCTTGAGTAACAAAAGAACCCGGAAGGCAGAGAAAGGGAAAGAGGGGAGAAAGAAGTGATGCTTTTAGAATGATTGTATTTGTATCCTTCCAAGAGCTAGCCTCAATTTGGTACAGAGGCAGTACCTTTAAAATTAATTAGGTTTTGAAACAAAGCAGTAAACGGACAGTAGGAATCATCTTGACGGCCATTAAAACAGGCCTAGTGAAGAAATATCTTCGTAAAGAAAACTGTTGTCATCATGACCTCCTTATTAAAAGGTGACAAAACACAACATAAAAGGGATAACCAAAGTTTATCTATAAAATACTGGGATCTGTCTAATTATTGAAGTCCTTTTAAAAATAATATAATGATTTAAAAGAAATTACCCACTAGCAATATCTATGTTAGCACTTAAAACTTGTCAATATATATTCCAGAATCAAATGCATGTAGGCAGCCCTAAATTACCCTGAATTAAAAAAAAAAAATCATTCAAGAGTTCAAGGAATCAACTTTCCACTGTTAAGTGATCTCTTCAGGAAAACAACATAATTATCTAATTTAGTAAAGAACAATAGGAGATAATAGAACTAATGAATAGCTGATGTACATGTCTTTTTGTTTTCAAATTATTCTTGGATGTTAAGGTGTTTAATCCCATTGACATCAGTGTAGATGTCCTTTAGATTTATTCTTTGGTTTCCTGAAATGTTTCATAATTGCAAATTCAAAAATTATAAAGAGATAGAAAATAAATATTTGGAGACATATGTAGGTATAAACTTAGATTTAAATTTCTATCAGTGAAAAAATAATAGCTCCTGCCAAATAAGCCCAATTTCAGGACAAAATGAAGTTCACTAATTTAAAAGGATCACATATTTGTTTGCTTTATGAATTCACTAACAGCTATTTTGAATAAGTTTTGCGTAACAGAATTCTGATATTGTTTTCATTCTGGAGACAGTACAAGTCCAGCTTATCCAACTCCATCATTTTGTATGTGAGAAAAAAAGATCAAGAGAGGTTTAAATAATCTGAAAGTCACAATACTAGTAATTCATAAGTATTCTTTCTTCTATATTCCACTTTTTAAATCGAATACTTGAGATACATTTTATAGTAGTAAAAATTAGAAAACATGACATTTCCTATTGTGAACATTTG
Source organism: Camelus dromedarius (assembly GCF_036321535.1). Lineage (NCBI taxonomy): Eukaryota > Metazoa > Chordata > Mammalia > Artiodactyla > Camelidae > Camelus > Camelus dromedarius. The sequence goes on from NC_087436.1 coordinate 69,460,367, forward strand.
ATAATGGCATCTTAAACATAACCAAAGAGGTCAGAAAATAATTTTAAAAACGCATGCCTGTGAAACATCAATATATAAGTACCATGAGTGAAAAATAGATCAGCCATAGAAAATGTGCACGAATTTGAATATTGTTCTTGTATTTTGAATTGTGAGGGAGGGACAAAACTTTCCCTCTAACTTTTCTAGGTTTTTCCAACTTGTCTAAGAATTAAACTGACATGAGACAGACGAACAGGAGAAAAACTAAATTTAATGATGTACGGGGTTCCATAAGACTATGAGGCCCAAGGACAGGTTGGGCAGTTGAGGCTTATATGCCATCTGAGAGAAGGAGAAGTGAGTAGGGTTGGGGACTTCGAAGGGGAGGAAGGCAATTCGCACAGAGGTGGAGAAACAGTATTTGGTAAACAAGTGTTTTCGGTGCCACACAGAGACAATGGGACCAGGAGTGGACGTTGGCCTCCAGGCCCTGTTGAGTTTCCATTGACAGTAGCCCATGTTCTTTGTAGGTATCTGTGGTGAGAGGGCTCTTCCTGGACCAGGGCTTTTATCTAAAATATTTTAGGCAGTTAAGGGAGGGGTAAAAAGAAAGACTTCCAGAACCTTTTGATTCTAAAAAAACAATCAGCCCCAAATAATCCTCAAGCCAAAGACACAGTTTGAGGTGGCAAGTTTTGTCCCCCTACAGAATCAAGTGATCCTTTCTGTTCTCTGTTTATTTTAAAAGAGAGGGCTCCAAATAGTAATAAAATGGATATAAAGTTCTCAGAATAAAATTTAATAAATTTTTGTATTTAACGCCTGCTAGAGAATGTTTAGTCATCTGTATAAAATTAAATTAGTATTAAAGTTTCTTAAAATACGCATAATGCTATTAGTTTAAATTGAAAAATCCTCAAAACAATATTTTTGTACAGGAGTTTTTCTTATTATACTTTTCCTCTGAAGACACGTCCTGCCTTGAAGGTTTACTCTTCCCGTGCGCTCCGTGAATAATGCGCTGAACGGCTGGGACGGAATTGTGCTGATTCATTTCTTATTGTCTCTCAGGTCTGGACGTGGTTCCAGTGGCGCAAAAGCCTGGAAATCAATCTTCATATTGTTTTAGGAACCTGAGTAATCAAGTCGTTAGTAACCTTATAGTTTTAGCCTTACATTAATGCTTACATTTCATTTGAGTTCTTTGATTGGCATTTATTTAATTCCTTTGAAATTTTAAATTTAGGTGCGCTCTCTTCTTTTTCTCTTTGTTTTACTCTATATAAACTGAGTATCTTCCAAAGCTTTCTTTTTCGCCCCAGGACTGCCATCAAATGCTTCACCATTTCCTTAATTGTAACCTCAGGCAAGTTACTAGCCTCCTGATTACAAAGTGGGGAAGAATGACGATGTGTATTTCCTGTAGTTGTGAGGACAGTGTGAAACAATGCATGTAAATTCTTCCCAACGGCATTTGTGCTCAATGAATGTTAGCTATACATGCTATTGTGGGGAGAGAATCTGACTTTAAAAATGACCAGTTTAAACAGATTTCATCACCTAGTTCCACCTCCTCTCTTCCACCCCTCACACAATGGCTCCCCGGGGGCACCTGAGCTTTGGTGCGGATGTGCCGAAACAGGGACAAGTCCCTCCACGAGCGTCAGTCATGCTCAGTCTCCGGACATATCACAAGCGATCTATTACTAACAATGTATTCAGTACCAAAGTTTACAAGTGATTTAAGAAATAGACAAATATAAAATTCAAGCTTATATGCATAAAGATTGAGCTTCATTCCCTTCCACTGAGAGGGAACAAAGAACCAGTGAAAGCTCTCCCTGGATATTGTGCAGGTCACCCTGCAAATTCCGTCTCGGATGTCATGCCCATGGCTGTTGTCCGGCTCACGGGTAATTGTGGAAAAGGGAATGCTACCGGTGGTGATTTGGAAAATCCTAACCAACCAAGATTAACTTAAATTAAAAAATAGAAACAGAAAGGAAGGAATGAGAGAGGGAAGCAAAGAAAAAGCTAGGAAGAGAAGAGAAAAAAAAAAAAAAAAAAGAAAGAAAGAAAGGAAAAGAAAGATCCAAACAAAAATGTATTGCCCTTCAAAGGAAAGACTCCAATACATTTTTTATCTTCTTTCAAATGAACAGTGAAAATCAAGCACTAATGGAGAGATAGATATACACTCAAATTTGTTTCATTTCTAACACGTTATTTTACATTAATTACTTGTGCTCAGCGAGTACCTAGTTCATGTAAAGAGCTGAATATTATGGTCATTTTTTTTTTCTTTTTTGGAGGTCTGCTGTTTTTCCTACTGAATTTAACATATTTTCAAGATATGTTGTTATAGATGGCATTAGTTTTTAGAAATTAATTTATTAATTTAGAAGTTGTTCACCTAATTATTTGTATATAATAATACATTAGATATTTACATAAATCTAATATATAAAGCTTACTCACAACAAAACCCATTTGTTTTTATAATGGCCACAGGATAAAACTGTCTGGTAGCAATAGATAATATTTATGGTTTATAAATATTTTTATTGGCATTAAAATGCTACATCATTATTTTCTTAAATGTTTCCTCAATTTTGATGGTATTTTTGTTAATATAAACATAAAAATTGAATTTGCCTGGTTCAAATTTAAACAAATATTATTTGAATTCTGCAGAAGCCTTTTCTTATTTTCAGTTGAAGTGAGGCTCTTAGGACCAGAAAGCTATGCTCAGGCAAATCGCCCCAGGCAACAGTCACCTGGAGTCTTACGCCTTAAGGAAGAGGAAACTACCTAGTGATAACATGGCCCAATTAAACACCATTTGGCAAATTAAAATAGGTGAGAAATAGAACAACAGATTTCAAAAACTAAGTACATTGAAAGGAAGAAGAAAAGTACCAAAGAAAGTTTAAACTAAAAATATTCTGAATAACTAATGGATTCACATCTGAAATTTTAAAAGGAGAGAAAAACTGGTCTACATACTAGTTTTCTCTTCACAAGTTCATTGCAAGGATTAAGAGATATATTATATGTGAAGCACTTATGGTGTCCAGTGCAAAAGAGATCAACAAATATTACCTGCTATTACTTAATGATATTCGTGAGTTCAAACCAAATACCCATGACCTGAAATAAAAGAAGTAATTTCCACATCATAATATCCAATTCCTAGAAATTAGCAGAGATTAAGGACTCACTCTGTGGTTCTTATAGCATTCCTTGAAGAAAAATAATCTCCCAGAAAATTGTCCTCTATTTATTTACTCAGGTGTGACAATTTGAGACCTGAGGCGATATTGATTTGTTGCAATGACTTTGATTAGAGCGTTCAAGCTAAAGTGAAATGTAAATTCAAATTACAAGTTGGAAATAAGTTCTTTTTACAAGTCAGGTCCATTCATCACCCTCATTTATCATTTCATTTGTGCAAAGTCTTGCACAAAAATAAATTACTCTGAGTTGTCAGTATTTCTACTTCTTACCTGATCTTTTGAATATGTGTGCTCATATCCCTGGGCATCAATAATATTGTGTTTTAGTAAAACAAACTTAAATAGTCATTCTAAGTCAGAAGATTGTAATTTGATTAGAAACGTGATATTATCAGAATCAGAGTGTAAGAATGTTTTTAGAAATCTTCATTACATTCCCATGAACAAATTGTTAGGAAAGATTATTCTCATGTGTTAAGACTAGGAAAATAGTGTGGTTTTATTACCAGCATTAACTTACAAGTAAAATAGAATGAAATGTGATTCTGAGACTGCCAGCATGGGGAAGGTTTACCTAAGGGTAATTTCACCAATTTAATAAAGAGCATTGTAATCCTGACAATTATTATTCCAAGGTTGAGAACAAGTAGTTGATAAAAATATAAGTGATGAGATAAAAATGTGGACATATATTGTGACCAAGGAAGTCTCCATACACATTCCTCTAGTTTATTAACTTGGATGCTGCGTGTATTCAGATGTCACTTAGTTAACAACGTGCATGAGGAGACTAAAGAGTTTTTGAAGATCTTGACAGCTTCATTGCTTCATAAAGTTGCCATTTCTTTATCTTCTTTATTTTTAAGGTCCAGCTTTAGTCCTCCAATGTTGACTGTTCACTTTTATCTTCATAGGGTAGTTTATAATCATCATAGTAGCTATGCATATTCTCTCTTAATGTCAGAACAGCTGGGCCTTTGTTTACATTCCAGGCGATAAATATCTATTTTTGAATTAGGGGGAAACTATTGAACATATCCAGAGGAGATGATGCACCAACTGTAACTTACATCCCTCTTAACACTCCTCTTTAATAAATCCACTCATAGTGTCAATTGATTTGTAACAAAGGAGCCAAGTAGAAAGTAGAAAAAAGACAGTCTCTTCAATAAATGGTGTTGGGAAAACTGGACACCCACATGGGAAAGAAGGAAACTGAACCACTATCTTATACTTTATAGAAAAATTAACTCAGATTGGATTAAAGACTTTTATTCTCACTGAAGTGAAACTACAAAACTCCTAGAAGAAAATACAGGCAGTAAGTTCCTTGACACAGATCTTGGCAGTGATTTTTTGGATTTGACACCCAAAAGCAAAGGCAACAAAAGCAAAAATAAACAAGTGGGACTACATCAAATTAAAAAGCCTCTGCACAACAAAGGAAACCATCAACAAAATAAAAAGACAGCCTACCAAAAGGGAAAAAAGTATTTACAAATCATATATCTGATAAGGGGCTAATATCCAAAATATATATAAAAATTTATCCAACCTAGTAGAAAAAAAAAAAAAAGGCTAAAAATGGGCAGAGGATCTGAATTGACATTTTTCCAAAGAAAACATACAAATGGCCAACAGATACATGAAAAGATGCTCAACAACACTAACCATCAAGGAAATGCAAATCAAAAACACAATATCAACTCACACAAGTTAGGATGGCTGTTATAAAAAAAACTAAAAGATAAATGTTGGTGAGGCTATGGAGAAAAGGGAATCCTCACACACTGTTGTTGGGAATATAAATTGGTACAGCCACTAAGGAAAACAATATGGAGGCTACTGAAAAAATAAAAAATAGAACTACCATATGATCCAGAAATTCCAATTCTGAATATTTATCCAAAGAAAATGAAAACCAACTTGGAAAGATATCTATACCCCCATGTTCATTGCAGCATTATTTACAATAGTCACATACGGTAGTACATTTTCTTTATTTATCCAACGATGGACGCTTAGATTGTTTCCATGGCTTGTGCGTGCGCACGCAAACACACACACACACACACACACACACACACACACACACACACAATGAAATATTATTTAATGATAACAAAGGAGGAAATCCTATCATTTGGAACAACATGGTTGGAGCTTGAGGACATGCCAAGTAAAATAAGTCAGACAGAAAGACAAATACTATACGATCTCACTTATAAGTGGAACCTTAAAACAAAACAAAACAAAACCTTAACTCGTATATACAAAGAACAGACTGATGGTTGCCAGAGGTGAGGGGTAGAGAATCCGTGAAATGTGTGAAGGTGGTCAAAACGTGCAAACTTGCAGTTATTAAATAAATAAGTCCTGGGGATCTAATGTACAGCATGGTGACTGTAGTTACTGATAAACTGTATTGCATTTTTGAAGGTTGCTAAAAGGGCAGAGCTTTAAATTCTTATTAAAGAAAAGTAAATTGGAACTATGTGTGGTGACAGATGCTACCCAGACTTATTGTGGTCATCATGTAGCAGTATATACAAATACCAAGTCATTGTATTGTACACCCAAAACTAATCAATGTTATTTGTCAGTTATATCACAAAAATAAACCATTTTAATCTCTTCCTCATCCCCCCTTTAACACTCCTCACCAGTTATCAGCTTTTATTAATTTTATCTGATAAACTCTAATTGAATGGTTATTAGCTCCTAGACACTGTCTTAAAATCCTTTTATATGTTAACTAATTTAGTTCTTTCAGTAGTCCTATTAGAGATGGGATAAATAAATGCAGGTGCAAAGAAACTTAATTACACCTCCATGGTCACACACTCATAACTGGGAACCAGTTATCAACAGCCCGCTCTCCTAGTTGTTACTTTGTGGTCTCATCTCATTATTTTTCTCTGTTTATAAGCTACTTCACTAGTATGTGCTCCTATCACATCTTTCCAGGCGTGATACAGTAGCCTACAGTCTAACAACCCTCCACTCTAGGTCCACATCTGTCCAGGTATTTTAAATAAAAGGTGATCCAGTCATAATACATCCCTTTCAACATTCCCCAGTTCCTTATTAGATAAAAACCAAGATGCTTAGCATGACATGCAAGAGACTTTGTGAATACTTATTGAATAAATTCATTCTTGCAATTTTGACATCTCTAGCATTCTTTCCCGTGCCTCCCGACTTTATACTTTGACCTTCCTAAATACTGAGACTGCTATTTTAAGACTCCACAACATGGAACATACTGTTTTCCTCCCCACACTTAGTTTGTAGGAAAATTCATATTCACTGTTTAAAAATTTCCTTGTGTATCACCTTAACTCTTTTAAGTTTTTCGGAATACCACTCTCTCATCTCACGTGCCTGTTTCCTTTATACTACCTCTGTTCTTTATACATATTTCCATTACCCACATTAGTCATACTGTAAATATTCCTTTTCATGTCTGACTTCTCTGCTTGACTGCAAATTTCTTGAAGCCAGGAGCTTTATCTTAGTCTTTGTTGTAACTTCCCTGTTGAAGGGAGTGCCTAGTAAATAGTAGGACATCTATGTGCAATAATCATATCCATAAACATATATGGCTTTAAACACACACAGATGTCTATAATAATAGGCTTGCAGAAAGCTGAATCTCTTCCAGCTTTCCCCACAGCCCACGCACTGAAGTTTCCAGGCAATTTCTATTTTCAATGTAATATCTAAATGGGAATTTAGTCCTATTTTTAAGTTTAGGTATTTGTCACCATATGTTTGTTATCCATAAAAGAATTTAGGTGGTATCTTCAAGTCCATAAAATTAGAAAACAACACACTGTATTTCCAAAGGATAGTGTCTTTTATCATCTTTCCTGCTATCAAATGATATTAATCAACATGTAGGATTGAAGAATAATAGCCATAGGGAAGTAAAGAAGTGTTTGTTCAAATTCAAATAATAAAAAAATGTAACATACCCAAAGCTTTACTGTAGTAGGAATCCCATGATTTCCAAAGAGTATTAAACATGTAGTCCTGTAGATGGTAGGAAATGAAATTTCTTATTCTGTCACTGAAAGACATCTGGTCAGTGAGTTCTGATAAAATAGCAGGAACATAGGAAGGTGGGTATGGTACCTTCCCACAGTGTTTTTCCACTGTTGAGGCTGGAGAAAACCTCAAAGAGTATATGAATGGAATTCCCAGTTTTAAAGCTATTATATCACCACAAGGAAATACTGGATCTGATACCAAGACCTCAAATTTGCTCTTCTTCATCTTTTCCATTAGCTTTTGGTTTTTGAGAACACCGTCACAGATTTCTCTAGACACCATGTGGAAGTCTTTGATGACTGTGGCCATCTTCTGATAGAATCTCCAGATGGTTAACGGAGATGGTCTATTTTCCATCCATGTCAAAACAAAGTCCTTGATCACTCCTTCTATTCTTTCTTTGCCAAAGGGCACATTATATATTTCAAATATCAGAGATGGGTGAGAGGTCGGTGTGATGAAAAGTGCACCAGAAGCAACTAGGACAGTCACATTATGCTCTTTCCTAATCAGCTCATCTATAATTATCTTAACATTTAGCCAATGACTACCTTCCATTGGCCAAATCAGGACATTCCCACCAAGAGTGGTTCCTAGAAGACTTATCTGAAGAGACAACAGTAGAATGTTCTTGTTCAACATGATGTGGCTTGACGTAGAAGATTAGATTAGATGACAAAAATGAATTTCTCTGCTTTTTAAGCAAAAAAGAAAAACAAATTAGTTCTCAGTTTTGATTAAAATGACTGATACTCTTAAAAGCCTTCTCTCTACCAAATGATATTGGTCACGGTAGCTCCATGATGATAATTTTGTGATAATTACAGATTTAGGGGTAAAGTGTCTGACCTCTCAACCTTTGCTTTAGTTTTGGTTGTTATTCTTGCTCTCTGATCTTTTTCTTGAACTTGATCCTTCAACCCTTTCATTGCATCTTATAATTGTTAAGTTATTACTATTTAACTGCTTAAAGCCACTGTTTAGCTCAAATCTACACTCAGGCCTGGGTACCAAAACCTCAGATAGGGCCAGAAATTACACAGAAATATAGAGATGCTAATGCTATAGGTTTTCCAATATTTAATATATTTTACAAAGGTCATTAACAACAATTAATTTTTATAGTTCCTAGTTATTAATAGATTCGATTATTGCAAAGAGAACACTTACAAAAATACAAAGTACAAACAAATATAAGTGTAATGTTTGTTGCTACTTTAATAATATGTTTAAGAAATATTTTATGTTAATGAATCACTGAGGAAAAAAATAACAAGTAAATAAACAAACTGTGTACAATTAATATATCCAAGAGATGATGGGTAATGTTACTAGTGAATAAGAGCTATCTGAAAGGAATTGCTTCTATCAAAAGTGCTGCTCAAAAGCTAGCCAGGCTATGTGAATAACAACTGCTCTACATCTGGACTCAGCTTTTTAAAATTGCAAGTATTTAAGTCCTCACTCTTTGTCAAACATCTTGCAAAGTGTTTTATATATGTTAATATCATTTATTTCTCACTTAAAAAAGAAAGATCCAACGAGGTAAGTCCTATAATTATTCCCACATCAAAGAAGGAACAATTGCTCAGAGGAATTGAGTAACTTGCCAAGTTCTTACAGCAAAATAAAGAAGGAACTGGTGTTAGCAGCCTTAAGGCTCTTTGCCTCCCAGTGTCTGTTGTATTAACCACTAGGATAGTTATCCCATCAGAGTGTATCATGTCCTCGTGTCAGCACCAAGTCACCTACCTATATGAACCACAGACTGCCCCAAACATGCTGACACAGTATAAACTGCACAATATAAATTTGTGTGACCGGCACCGAAAAATGTAGGAGCAAGTCATCCCAGTAAAATAATCTCTATGAAAACTGCATACGTATGCATGTGTCTGTGAATAAGCAGAGATGATTCTTTTTGCTTTAATAAGTCTATTGAAATTAGAAATCCTATTTGTTTTTATTGATGTCCCTTTTGAGATCTTAATTACTAAAGATAATCTGTGTGAGGCATTAACTACTTCTTTAAAACAGTTACTTTCACAAAATACCACTCGAAGCTTAGCAGAGTAATCATACCGTTCATGGGGTAGATTTCAATTCAAGGCTCTGAGCAATAGGATTCTATGGTATGCACAAACTTTCTGCCTGGTTCTGTCAACCTGGTCCAAAATTACCTGCCAGGAGACTTATTAAAATAGTTGATCCACTAGGATAAACAATTTGTCACAGGGTACTGCTATTTCACTTGCTTTATTTACTAGCAGGGAGTCAGATCCAGTTTTAGACAAGTAAAATGTAGTCATTTATTCAGATTATATGTGTTTATTGGGTACCTACTAGACACTGAATTCCCTACAAGGCAAAAGATGAATCAAAGAGATACTTCTCCTATCTATTTTACAATCTATCAGGGGATAAGAAAATTTCATACATAACCAGCACAAAAATCAGCATAGTATATTAAATTCAGCTGGACATTATGAAAAGAATTTAGTTGTTAGAATTAATTAGGCCAAAAAATCTTGGCCTAACATTATGCTTCTTAAGATTTATGAGACTCAGTTTTTCATCTGGAAAATGAAAATTAAAAACAATTTAGGATTTTTTTGTGACTATAAAATAATATAACAAAATAAATAATAAAATATTTATTAATACATAATGAATAACTACATAATAAATACTATACAGTACATAATTATATGTACAATATATAAGATAAATGAATATTTAAATGTGGGTTCTGACCAGCAGAAGTCCCAATGAGATGGAATGAATTACTTGAGACTCTGTGGAAAGTCAAGAGGTCAAGAGGGAGTCCAGGACTGACTCCAGGAGCTTCTCAAGTGCTCCCACATTTATTGTGTACAATCAAAGGAAAACTCACTAACAGCTGTGTGATGGAATGCAGGAATTTAGGGAAAGACAGGATGGGATAGAGATTGTAGAAACCACAATGAGTACAAAGGCTTAGTTTATCTTTAAGGAAGTCACAGGGAGACGGTAACAAGATACGTTCTTTCGATATGTTAATTACGAAGCAGACCACCAGACCAGCCAGTTCCTTGTCTTGCGGATAATAGACCATCTAAACAGCAGGCACGCCCAGCGTGGGTCTGGGTCGTTGCTTTGCAAAGAGCTGAGTGCTAGCTAAAACCTCAACTATGCAAGAAAGGCATTGTCTCTGCTTTTTACCGCAAGCAGACCGGAGTGTGGACGCATAGGCGCCTGCTAGCAAAGCAGTTACTAAGTACATTTGTTCTTCTTAAAGCTGACAGGCCACTGGGGTCTGTTACAATTTATTAACCCAATCATGGGCTCCTACATTAATTAAATAAAATAATATTGATTAAGCAACAAGCATAGTGCCTGGAGTAAAGGACATGCTTAAAATCTATCATCTTTCTCTCCTTCCTTCTCCTTATCTTAATTAGAGAAAGTGCTAAGTGACTTCAGATGAAATAACACAGGCAAAATAAACGTTCAGAGCTTTATGAAGCAGAGGTTGTTTTCAGTTTTTTGGGGTTGGGGCAGGGGTAAGAATAGGAAAGTCTTCATCAGAGACATAGTGTATGACACTCATTTTGGAGTTTGAGGTATCTGGATGCTAGTGACAAGTAACATGAACGGAGAAAACCAATGTCATGTCATAAACTTTTTGATTTAAAAAAAAATCTTAGTAATGTGACAACTATTAAGAAATTTGTTAAACTATTGAGGTTAATTTTTAGATTTGTTTGTGTTTAAAAATTTAATAGAAAACTGAAAGAAAAAATTATATTGACCAAAGAGATTTAAAGAGGTTGTCAAAAAAGTTTTTTCCAATTGTCAAAAAAGTTTTTTCCAAAAATGAGGGTCTGAAACTGTGACTTTAATTATTCTGACCTTAAGATGACTGAAAAGCTAAAAGTTACTTTGCAGAAAGTTTTTGAGAGACTACAGCTAAAAATATGATTTTTATATGTATATATAGATATATATATGCAAAACCAGTTGCATTCAATGAAAAAGCTAACATATTCGAAAAGAAGCTAGAATATATAAATATTTTTATCATAGATAATGATAATAAAAAAGTACTTTACCTAATTGCACAAAAAGGAGCAAACATAGTATTTACATTACCAAAATTGGTTATTGTTTTTACAACAGGATTTTCTTCAGAGAAACTTTAAATTTTCTTTTTTAATAAATAAATTTGACTTTACATAAAACTTATTTGGATATGTAGTATATGTGTGTGTGTATTTATTTATTTATTTAAAATAAATTGATATAAAAAATCTAGTGCAGAGTATTAAGAAAATAAAATACCCACCAAAGGATGGCATCTCCATTTTTATATGTGCTCTATGTTAAAGACCATAGTGGTCACTTGTGAAAATTAATTTTGCCTTCACCATACATCAGTATAAATCTTATTTGTTACTATATATGTCAGAACTGAGCCTTTCAAGAGGCCAATGGGCTCACATTTAGATAAAACTTTCAATTTACTTTTCTATAAAATAATTCCTTCAATATTTATAAAATTATTGTGAAGTGTAACACTGGGGCGGGGAGTGGTGGTAGAAAACCAAGGTATTTAAAAATAAAAATCAAGGTATTAAGAAAAAAAAAAAAGGCTGAAAACTATTTCAAAGGATAGTGAAACAACCCAAAGTTAATCCACAACCTTCACAACCTTGTACTGATTGATACTTCTTTTAGAAGAAAATATAAAGTAATCCAAATGTATAGTACACATTGCTTATGTATTTCTTATCAGGAGATTGTAAAATTTCTTACCTGCAGTTTCCAGCCAGACCTTTAATAGTGCTTATTTGCCATTAGGAAGAAGTTGAACTTAGGCAGATACTAGTTGAGTAAGTATTTATGATGAGAAATATGATCTTAATTGGAGAAAAGTTTATACAGATCATTTCACTCTTTTCATTCCCCACCCATTACGTCAAAAGCAGATTAACACTTTTGTTAAAAGTGTACCCTTCTGTTAATTCCCTGGAAACTATTTGATGTGAGTATTGCCTTTGCTGTCATGGTCTCTGCTGCTCCCCCTACCCCCATACCAACCAAGTATGTCTGGATGTATCTGAAATAATTACTGGTAATGATTAATAATCTTGGGTTAGTATTAAGAAGTAAGTAAGTTAGTATCTCTCAAACTTAGGCAACATAAAATCATTACTATCTTTATTAATTATAAAAAGAAAATTTTAAAAATTTGAAGTGTCTTTTTTTTTTTTTTTTTTTTGCCGAGTCCTATAATGGTGATAGTAGTTTCTGTTAATTCAAATGTAAGAACTACGGCAGAACTGAATTGCTTTGTATAATGAAGAAACATCTTTGGAAAATTGTGGTGGTTTTATTGCATTTATATGTTTAATAAAGATATTAATTCAGATCATTAAAGAAGTATTTTAAAGCTGCACATTTTCATTATCTAACATTCTTGGGAATGAAAATTACAATAACATTTCTTTGTGCAATCATTTTGAAGGGGAAAATAATAACTTTTGTCTTTTTTTCATAGTGTCCCAAAAGTCATATTTGGTAATTAAGTACTGGAACAGAACATGACAATTTATTGTTGTAATTGATACACAGATGTGGTGATAAATTCCATACTGATTATAAAAAGGGATTAGTCCCACAGAGATTCATTTGGCGTGATGACAATGGAGAGGAAACAAGAACATTGGAGGCACCAAGCAGCTCTTCAAGTTTAATTCTCTTAGACTGCCTCCTTGTGACTATCGATAGTCTTTCTCAATTCACGAGCTCAGGTTCAAGCTAGATAAAAGAGAAACAGTTCATGTTTTATAGAAACTTTCTCCATCTTTGAATTGCTAATATAATTTACCTATCAGCTAGAGTAAGTCTAAGCAAATATTTCAAGGCAAGCCTACAAGTAAAAATGTCTTCTGAATTCTTGTACATCTAGTAATATATTTTTCACCTTCACACCTGGATGGCAGCATCAGTGATAACTGGCTTCTTTGATCCCCACAATTTTCACAAACTATCTATTAGATCATATTCTACTGTCTTTTTCTAATTCTTGTGACAAAAGGCAACAATGGAACCAACAACTTTTTTTCTGCCCAAAGCCAATGTGTGTGCAGTGGTTAGTGTGTGTGTGTATGTATTTATGTTTGATTTACATTATTCTTATGAATTATTTTGTCATAATTTGTGTAGGTAATGTTGATGGAAATAATCAATGAACAATCCAAAATAGAAATAGAGAAGAGTTTCATTTGAGTCAAACTGAGAACTATAGCCCAAGAGACACAGATGCAAGAGGCACTTGAATTGTGTTCCACCTGTCTACAAAATGGGGAAGGTTTATAAAGGCAAGAACTGCAAAATTACATAAGTTGTTGTCAAGAATTATAACTGAAGTTGGCAAGAAGGGTACTTGTTAGGCAAGATTTGGTTGGTGTCTGAAATGGTTGCATTTAAAAGGGAGACCTTGAGACTAGAGGGCTGAAGTTGGCAGCTGCTAGCAGATATTGTTTTGAGGAAGAATTGTGATGTCCTTGAGTCTGATAATGTTTATAAAATTCATGTTCTCAGTGATGCAGGAATGTGTCTGAAACCATTTCTACAATGGCCAGTCAGTTCTACTTCAAATGCCTGAACCATACTTACAACATTTTGATTTTTAAAATGCATTCTTTTTTTTTTTAACATTTTTTATTGATTTATAATCATTTTACAATGTTGTGTCAAATTCCAGTGTTCAGCACAATTTTTCAGTCATACATGGACATATACACACTCATTGTCACATTTTTTTCTCTGTGAGCTACCATAAAATTTTGGGTATATTTCCCTGTGCTATACAGTATAATCTTGTTTATCTATTCTACAATTTTGAAATCCCAGTCTATCCCTTCCCACCCTCCACCCCCCTGGTAACCACAAGTCTGTATTCTCTGTCTGTGAGTCTATTTCTGTCCTGTATTTATGCTTTGTTCTTATTTGTTTGTTTGTTTTGTTTTTGTTTTTTAGATTCCACATAAGAGCGATCTCATATGGTATTTTTCTTTCTCTTTCTGGCTTACTTCACTTAGAATGACATTCTCCAGGACCATCCATGTTGCTGCAAAAAGCATTATGTTGTTGGTTTTTATGGCTGAGTAATATTCCATTGTATAAATATACCACTTCTTCTTTATCCAGTCACCTGTTGATGGACATTTAGGCTGTTTCCATGTTTTGGCTATTGTAAATAGTGCTGCTATGAACATTGGGGTGCAGGTGTCATCCTGAAGTAGGGTTCCTTCTGGATACAAGACAGGAGTGGGATTCCTGGGTCATATGGTAAGTCTATTCCTAGTCTTTTGAGGAATCTCCACACTGTTTTCCATAGTGGCTGCACAAAACTACATTCCCACCAGCAGTGTAGGAGGGTTCCCCTTTCTCCACAGCCTCTCCAGCATTTGTCATTTGTGGATTTTTGAATGACGGCCATTCTGACTGGTGTGAGGTGATACCTCATTGTAGTTTTGATTTGCATTTCTCTGATAATTAGTATATTGAGCATTTTTTCATGTGCCTTTTGATCATTTGTATGTCTTCCTTGGAGAATTGCTTGTTTAGGTCTTCTGCCCATTTTTGGATTGGGTTGTTTATTTTTTTCTTATTGAGTCGTATGAGCTGCTTATATATTCTGGAGATCAAGCCTTTGTCAGTTTCATTTGCAAAAATTTTCTCCCATTCCGTAGGTTGTCTTCTTGTTTTACTTCTGGTTTCCTTTGCTGTGCAGAAGCTTGTAAGTTTCATTAGGTCCCATTTGTTTATTCTTGCTTTTATTTCTTCTAGGAGAAAATTTTTTAAATGTATGTCAGATAATGTTTTGCCTATGTTTTCCTCTAGGAGGTTTATTGTGTCTTGTCTTATGTTTAAGTCTTTGACCCATTTTGAGTTGATTTTTGTGTATGGTGTAAGGGAGTGTTCTAGCTTCATTGTTTAACATGCTGCTGTCCAGTTTTCCCCACACCATTTGCTGAAGAGACTGTCTTTATTCCATTGTATATACTTGCCTCCTTTGTCGAAGATGAGTTGACCAAAAGTTTGTGGGTTCATTTCTGGGCTCTCTATTCTGTTCCATTGGTCTATATGTCTGTTTTTGTACCACCCAAAGTAATAAAATATCTGGGAATAAATCTAACCAAGGAGGTGAAAGAATTATACACAGAAAACTATAAACCTTTGATGAAGGAAATTAAAGAAGACTTTAAAAAATGGAAAGATATCCCATGCTCTTGGATTGGAAGAATCAATATTGTTAAAATGGTCACACTGCCCAAGGCAATCTACAGATTTAATGCAATCCCTATCAAATTACCCAGGACATATTTCACAGAACTAGAACAAATCATAATAAAATTTATATGGGACCATCAAAGACCTAGAATTGCCAAAGCATTACTGAAGAGAAAGAAAGAGGCCGGAGGAATAACTCTCCCAGACTTCAGACAATACTATAGAGCTACAGTCATCAAGACAGCATGGTATTGGTATAAAATGCATTCTTTTTAATGTTTAAAGCAGATGTACAATGTATGCTTAATGAGGCACAAACAGGCTGGTTTTTCTTGAAGTATAAGTGTTTCACAATATTATATGTTACAGGTGTCCAATATAGTGATTCATAATTTTTAAAAGTTATACTCCATTTGTAGTTATTATAAAATGTTGGCTATATTCCCCATGTTGTAGAATATATCCCTGTAGCCTATTTTATACCTAACAGTTTGTACCTCTTACTCCCCTACCCCTCTATTGCCCTTCTCCCTTTCCCTCTCCCTGCTGGTAACCACTAGTTTCTTCTGTGTATCTGTGAGTCTTCTTCTTTTTTTTTTTTTTTATTATATTCACTATTTTGTTGTATTTTTTAGATTTCATATGTAAGTGGTATCATACAGTATTTTGCCTTTCTCTATGTGACTTATTTCATTTAGCATAATGGCCTCCCAAGTCCATCCATCTTGCTGGAACACATTTCATTCTTTTTTTTATGGTTGAGTAGAATTGTTGAGAATTATCCATACTGTTTTCCACAGTGGCTGCATCATTAGATTCCCAACAGTGTAAGAGGGTTCCCTTTTCTTCATATCCTCGTCAGTGTTTGTTATTTGTGTTCTTTTGGATGATAACCATTCTGACAGATGTAAGGTGATATCTCATTGTGGTTTTGATTTGCATTCCTCTGATGATTATTGATACTGAACATCTTTTCATTTGCCTGTTGACCATCTGCACTTCCTCTTTGGAAAATGTCTATTAGATTCTTCTGCCCATTTTTTAATCAGGTTACAAAAACAGGTTGTTTTGTTTAGCCTAAAGTTCAAGTTAAATCATATATAAGCCATAATGACTTCTCCCCAAATTCACACGGCATAAAAAGATGACACTTTTTAAAAATTACCCTTTAATCAGATTATGGTTAAACATTTGATCAGTTTCTGTACTCAGATAGCCTACATTCTACATTTAAATTCTGGCTCTGTCATTAAATCTATATAGATAGATGTATATTTCTATCTATCTATCTATAGAGAGAGAGAGAGAGAGAAAGAGAGAGAGAAATAGAACAATTTATTTTAAGGACTAGCTCATGCAAATGTGGTAGCCTGGTAGGTACATAATATTTTGAGTAGGACAGCAGGCTGGAGACCCGGATAGAATTGCAGTTCAAGTCCAAAAGCAGTCTGCTGGCAGAATTCTGTCTTACTTAGGCAAGGTCAGTCTTTGTTCTATTAAGGCTTTCAACTAATTGGATGAGGCTCATGCATATTATGGAGGGTTATCTGCTTTACTCAAAGTCCACAAATTTAAATGTTGATCTCATCCAAAATACACAACATGTTTACAGAAACATCTGGAATTTTTGATCAAATATGTGGCCACTGTGGCCTAGTTAAGTTGACACATAAAATTAACTATCACAAAGAGAATCTCAAAGTCTTTAACAGAATGAGGGATATCTAATGAAATCAGCAGAACTGCTTAGCCCAGCACAAACTACTAACCCACAAAACTGATAGAAAACAAAATGATTGTTATTTACTAAATTTTGGAGTAAAGTTTTTCACAGCAATACATGTGATACTCATGGGAAAAAATAACTCAGATAAGAAAATATTTGATATGAATTTTACATTACTAAGACCTAACCAAAACAAAAAAGCATTTTCTAAAAATCAAGTTTATTAAAGAAAAAATTGACTTAAAAAGGATATACATATATTGAATGACTTCACCACTGATGGAAGAAATTTTCACATATTAAAGTATGGGGAAGTCATTCTGGCTTATATATGATTTAACTTGAACTTTAGGCTAAACAAAACAACCCGTTTGTAACTTGATTTAAAAAATGGGCAGAAGAATCAAATAGACCTTTTTCCAAAGAGGAAATGCAGTCTTTAAATTTGTATTTCTTCAGTGATGGGATTAAATTTACCCTAAAGTAAAGTATGCTCTGAATGATTTAATTAACTTAATAGCAAGCTTCTAATGCATCAAGTTGAAAAATTATCACTACCAGAATAAAAAAGCCGTTTACCTAAAGGAATACAGAAAAATCCAGCACTTGACAGGAAAAGTTGTGAGATATTTAATAAACCACAAATATGTGACTTTTAACATGATATACGACATCTCTTTCAATAGACAAACTCACAATAATGATACAGATTATAG
Organism: Camelus dromedarius; assembly: GCF_036321535.1. Taxonomy (NCBI): domain Eukaryota; kingdom Metazoa; phylum Chordata; class Mammalia; order Artiodactyla; family Camelidae; genus Camelus; species Camelus dromedarius. Next base: position 69,478,360 of record NC_087436.1, read on the forward strand.
AACTAGTTGACAAGGACTTTATAACAGCTATTATAAATAGCTTACCATCAAAGAGATGGTGGTAAGCATAAGTATGTGAGGAGAGAAATAAGAGATCTAAAAAGAGATCCACATCAAACTTCCCGAGATGAAGATTACAATACCTAGAACTAAAAATGCATTGTATGGATTTAACAGAAGATAAGGCACAGTATGGAAAAAGGAATGAATGAACTTGAAGACATATATTGATTTTTTATATCTATTTATTTATGTTATATATTTGTAAATACAAGAAGGTGGTTAACATACACAGGTACATCTAAATGATTTTTATTTTTATCCTGTCAACAAATCCTAATAATTTAGACTCATCATACCTAGTCAGTGTTATCAGCTACCATCCTCATGGGGGCAGCATATCTTAAGGCCAGATAAACTACATGGGAAGAAGCCATGCCTGAGATCTGCTTTAACCTAAGATTAACTTTCACATCTGTCAAGTGATACACATTTGTCTGTTATGGTTTTGAAAGTGTTTTTACAAATAGCTTGTTGTTAAATCCTCACAAAAGTTCTGTGACCTTCATTTTATAAAGAAATGAAGGTCAGAGTGTTGCTGATCCAGGTCTGTCCACCCCTTGCACAGCAAGCTAAATGCTGAGACCCGGAGGTTTGCGGCAGAGAAGGGGTTTATACGTAGATAGCCAATCCAGAAGGTGGGTGAACAAGTCTCAAATAAGTCTCCCCAAAGTCAAGGAACTGAGGATTTTTATGGGCTAGAGAAGCAGGGTGGTTGGAGGTGAAAGGGAAGGTGACTGGAGGCAGGGAAAGGTGAGGTAATCGCTGCTCTGCACAGACTTAGATCTGAGTTACAAGCATCCTCTTGGGACTCGTGTTCAGAATACCAGGGCATTAACATTATCTGAAGGTGGAAGTCCTGGCCCTTTGAAATCAAAAGGTCATCCATCAGACACTGACCCAGGTCAGTTTAATGGTCAGTGGTGTCATGTGGTTTGAACTGAGCAAGACTATGTTCCAGAAAAACACCTTAAGGGGCAGTTACTATAGTAACTCATACGTCAGAGGTGTTAACTACAGGGAGCGCTAAAGGAATCTTGTGATATATTATCTAAGGTATGTGAAACTCGCAGGGTATGCAATTTTTAAGAACAAAGCAAACTTGGTCAATGAAGGCAAGTTACAACACATTATTTATTAAGCAAGTTATAGTTTAAGAGATCTAACTGATGACTACCTTCGGTTTCAAAAGAAGTTGAAAATTTCCTGACAGCTGGAAGCCGGAATGACATCTCACTTGCAATAATTACATGTTTCTGATTTCACTACATTTTGGCTACAAAATAATACTGATAAAATTATGGTTGAAACTTCTGTATATTTTTCTCAACTTCACTGTCATTAATTAGAGATGTCACCTATACAGAAAGCAGTTTTCAGGGGAAAATGAAATTTAGAAAACATTATTTAAAAAAAAATTCTTGCTGAAGAAATGCCAAGGCATCGTTAGTCTTTTTTTCCCTCTAGCTGTTTCTTATGCACAAGAAAGTCTGAAAACCGCTAGGCTAGGTAATCACACACGTTGCAAATAATTAGAAAAAGAAATAACACTTTATAGAATTTAATGAATAAAGAATTGATGCCTTATTCCTAAAATTCAGAAAACCTACTTTATAATAAGAAACATAGCAACCATAAATTGTCCACTCTTAACTTGGAGAACAAGTATTGATTGGAATGCGAGCTAATACACATGCAATTTATGTTTCTCCAATTTATAACCTGCTATGAGAAACTGTTAGAAATGAATTCTCTGATCTCTATTTTTTCTTTCATCTCGAAAAATTGTGTCTTCCTATTTATGGAAGGGCAAGAAAAGAAGTTAAAGAAAGAGAATACTGAGATACAGGAAAAGAATATAATAAATATTTTGCCTGAATATAAAATCATATTTGTTTAAGCACAGCACACAGTTTTATTTCATGCAACTCTAATGATTAATATCAAAATTATTTAACTATGCTTATAGAAAAATATTGAAAATGAGTAGTAAAATTTTTCAAACTGAATTGCTTATAAAAATACATAACTATTGTGAAAGAACAAATAAAATTTTAAAAGAAATTAGTTTTTTAAAAATTTCCTTTAATCAGCTTGGAAAGGCTTGCTTTTTTCTCGTAACTTTGGCAAGTCAGTTCCTTATTTTTTCCAAGATGGTGGTATAAACATGACTTTATATATGGATTGAAATATAAGATGTCCTTGATACATTTTGGAATAACTAGAAGTTTAGCCACCAAGCTCTGTTGTATGGCTATTTTCCAGTTAACAGTAAAGTTCTTGTCAGTGACTTTATGATCACTGGTTACTGGTCATGAGAGAATGTACAGGAAATGATCTAGAGAAAAATACATCTACTTTGCTTTCAAGGCCAGGAGTTAAGTCCTTACTATAGTTGCCTATGTATCCTGAAGTGATAAATCTCCAGCTGCAGTTCCCAAAAACACAATAGTGTGGCAAAAACATGAGAACAGAAAATTCTCACTGTGTTTGATTCATCAGGACTAAGGCCAATTTATTTTTTCCTCTCTTTTTTTTTTTTTTTTTGCATTCTTTTTACAATTTGGACTTCTGTAATTTAAAAGAAATAACAAAGCTTATAGGAACTAAAGGCTAATATTATGTTAAATTTGTAAAAATAGAGATTAGTGTAGTACTCTGGGAATTTGTGTTTTGATGACTAGTAAAATTGTTGTGAATAGTATGTCATTATTTTTGTTTTTTTGTTCATGAATATGTATGTATAATTGTGATTGTTGAATCATCTTAACATTTTAAGTAGCCCTCACAGAAACTTTATTTTTTCTATTTATTTGAATTATTTGTGGGGAAAACAAGTTGCTATTATTTTTTAAAGTCTAAGATATATTAAAATCTACAGAGATGTCAGAATTAATGCAATTTATTGCATTAACTTGTTTTCTTCCTCCACCGTGCAAATTGTTATTTTTGTTTCCATTTCTATTTCTTTCTAACTAATCTTGAAAATTTTCCTTTGCATTGAGAATCTTTTCTTTTTGTGATTGTGGCAAGGAATGTAGAGTAACCATTTTCATCCTGTCTTTGTGTTAAGATTCATATAGTCCTCACACACCAAAACCATGGGGTTATGTGCTCAGTGTTATTGAACCTGATTTTATAAACAGGAATATTAATAAAACTTAATAGCAGAATGTTTAGAACTGTAAGGGGACTTTGAAATAATCTAGTTGATTGCCCTTTGTGGTATAATTTAAAAATACATATTTGGACTTTTTTTGGTTCCTGGCACAGAGCTCCTAAAACCCTTGGAATTCCCGGAGTGGCAAGAATGTCTTGTCATTCTTAATGAGATCCTTTTGACCATACCTGAGTTTATGCTTATGAAGTGACTCTTGGGGGGCACCTGGATAGCTTCATTGTGGGACTGGTTGGCAGAAGAAAAACCAGCCACTAGATTAGAGAGTTAGAATTTTTCAGTCTCACCCCCAACCTCCCGGGAGGGGAGAGAAACTAGAGATTGGGTTCAGTCACCAATGACTAATGATTAAACTAACCATGTCTGTGTAATAGAACTTTGATTAAGAACTCTGAAGCAACAGGGTTAAGGAAACTTCCCGGATTGGTGAACACATTGACTTAATGGGAAGAGGATGCCCAGAGAGGGCACAGAAGTTCTGCACACTCCTACCCCCTCAATTCCTTGTCCTATGAGCCTCTTCCATTTGGTTGTTCCTGAGTTGTAGACTTTAGAATAAAACTGCAGTTCTAAATATAGGGTTTTCCTGAGTTTTGTAAGTCATTCCAGCAAATTTTTGAATCCAAGGTGTGCATTGTGGGAACCCCCCTGAATTTATAGTTGCCTGGGCTGAAGTACAAGTAGCCTGGGGGCCCCATCTGTGGCTAGCAACTGAGTGGGGGCCGTCTTATGGGACTGAGCCCTTAACCTATGAGGTCTGAGCCAACTCTGTGCTTCCCCTGTGAGCTTAATTAGTGTTAGGAGTGAATTGAATTGTAGAGCCTTCAGCTGATATTATAGAATTATTTGTTGTTGGAACATCAAACACCCTTTTTCTAGTTTCCTCAATACTGATGGAAAGTTTAAAACTAAGACATGGTAAGTGATACACCTAAAATCGTGCTGCAGACGACAGAGGAAAGCAGCAAAACTGGCAGGAGACTCGGGGCTTCCTGACTGTAAGTGCAACGGTCCCTGCTCTGCAGCACGCTGGCCTTCCACTCCTTCCACTTTAATTTCTGCTTTACCTGGTAGCTACCATCTCAGCTAAACGGAGGAGTCTGTGGCTTACACTTTTCCATGCTTTATCCCCCTTAATAAACTATTCCATGTCCCAGTGAGATGATAAAAAGGTAAGTGGCCCATGAGTCACTTCGGCTCCTGAGAATTTTTACTTCCCACTTTCCCCCCACTCTCAACGCTGGGGTTTTATTGGAAAACTGGGTATTCCTGGTCCCAGGTTATAATTAAATTATTCCTTAAGAATGTATGATTAAGAAATTTATATTTAGTTTTAATAATTTTAGGAATTCCAGTTCCTAAAAATTGGTCTTTTTCTTTTGTCTTTTAATTTTTATTAGCTTTTGCATTCAGATTTACAACTATTGCACAAACATGGTCATGACAACCAGTTGTTTAATGAAAATAATTCAGTTATTTCAGAGTTATTTAGTGATAAATTTGAAAACTTTTCCTTCCCTTCTTCTCAGACTTTTAATACTCTCCCATCCCCTGCCTAATGTTAATCATTTGTTGTGCATTTTTCCTATTTCTATGCTCCTACACATATATACCAACATACACTCTAATATGAATATGTGTATGGGCATGTATACGTGCGTGTATATGTATATTACATGGATACATATAGCATATCTATTATTTATTGATACTGTTGTCTATGATATGTTTTTGGTAAAATGATATCACATTATGCATGTTAATCTTGAGAAGGAAAATACTAGCTTTGACAGTTGTCAGCTGGCGACTGGCCTAGCATTATCACCTTGGCCATGTTTTCTATTTAGTATAAAAGATTTCACAGAACACTGATATCAGCTGAAATCACTCTGTGACTGGATAAGTGAGCCAAAACAAGATCACTCTGTAATTATGTCTAAGCCCAGACAAAAAACAAGAACACAGTGGAACTGCAAAAATAATTAAATATCCCTCTCTCTGCTAATGTGAGTGATTGATTTTTTTTTGTATATAGATACTTTTATTGAAGTATAGTCAGTTTACAATGTTGTGTCAATTTCTGGTGTACAGCATAATGCTTCAGTCATATATGAGCATGCATATATTCATTTTCATATTCTTTTCTACTATAAGTTACTACAAGATATTGAATATAGTTCCCTGTGCTATACAGTATGAACTTGTTGTTTATCTAGCTTATATATATATATTAGTTAGTATTTACAAATCGAACACCCAGTTTATCCCTTCCCACCCCCTTCCCCCACTGGTAACCATAAGATTGTTTTCTATGTCTGTGAGTCTGTTTCTGTCTTGTAAACAAGTTTGTCTTTTTTTTTTTTTAGACTCCACATATGAGTGATATCATATGGTATTTTTTTTTCTCTTTCTGGCCTACTTCACTTAGAATGAAGATCTCCAGAACACATTGTCTAATTTTACCTGTTCCATAGTTCTCAACCAGCCTAAACAAAGCACTTTTCCTAGAAATAATTAACTTCACAAAATATTGTACAAAACAAAATATCTTATATGTCTTAATTGCTGTGAACAATAACTGTATGGAATGTGTACTCAGTGTTCCCACTTGGAGTAACAAGAGTAGTGAGTGCCCTGCTGATGACTGGACATCCTGTAACTTTTATTCAGACAAATAATGATACACATAGGCGGAAGTATATTAACATTTTCATCTCTACTGACTCATGTGGCAGTAAAATAAGTTAACATGTCAATGTAAAGAGAGAAGAGGAAGGAGAGTCATTTTATAAGTTACTATTTTTTATTTTTACCAAATAAAAAACAAGCTTAGACTGGCCCACTTCTAACATCTACTTGGTCAGGACACGAGGTACAAATGGAAGCCTTGGCTCACAGCCCAACCTAGCTCCATTTGCCTCCCCAAAGGGCTTCATATAAATGTATCTGGACAAACTAAGCCACAAGTTCAAGCTCTGTTCACAGCCCTTGTTCCAAACAAAAAACCACCTCTTGACCATCCTTCATGCCTTGGGGTAAACATGCCTCCAGCGGAGATTTGCCCTGAGGAGGAAGGACCTGGAAAGAAATCTTCATAGATCTGGGAGTGAGCAAGGGCTCTGGGAGCAGGGGATTCGAGGATTTGGGACCCCGAAACATGATCAAGAAGGAGGGACAGACTCCCTGGATCCACAGACTCTTTGCCCCATGCAGACAGGTGCAGCCGGAGAAGGGCCAGATTTTGACTCTCTAAAGCTTATGAGCAAGTAATAGCCAGGAATACATTTCTTCCAACTAAAGTAAGACTAACCATCAGATTAAAAATTCTGGAGGACTAAGCTGAAGAGCAGGTGAAAGGTAAGGAACAGTAGCACCATGAAAGCCCAGTCTGGCAGAGAATGGGGACAGTGAGGCTGAGCAGTGACGGATGCTTTTCACTTTGTGACATGCTCTAGCTGTTTGCTGTTTTTTCTTAATTAGGTCACAAGAGGTTGACCTTCTTGCTCCTATTTCTACACAGGCACCTAATGCTTTTAATCAGGACTTCGTTCGTCTTTTACTGACAGCAGGAATCAGCTGTCTTACAGAGCCTCTGCTTGTGCTTTTGAGAGTCAAAGGTGAGGGCCGTATAAAGGTATTCTTACTATGAAGGCTAGTATGCGTGCTAGCCATCTCTCACCTGCAAACGTTCTTCTCTTATGACAGTTCACAGTGTAGTTTTGTGTGATTTCAATACTAGAAAGAAAACATAGGGGAGTAATTACTATCCCTTCCCACTGTGCTTTTATTTAGAATCAATAGAGAAAAAATAGCAACAATTAACACATAATGATATATTTTATTCCAGTGAATAAAATAAAAGTCAATGAAGATTTCAACTGCAATATGAAATTGTGTTTAATTATTATTAACATTATTTTGGTGGTTTAAAAACAACATGGCTATAAATTTTTTAACATTCTTCTTAATATAAGGAGGTCTTTGCCACCTCCCCTTGAGTATGGGTAGGCTTGTGATGGCTTTAATTAAAAGAATACGTCAGAAATGACACCGACTTTCTGATGCTAGATCATAACATAATATGTAACAACCACCTTGTTTGTTGGTACACTTTCTCTTGGAGCCCTGAGTTTCCTAGAATAAGTCTTTCAACTCCCTGCAAATCATCTCCTTAAACATCTGCATTATCTCCTTCCTCTGGAGACATTTTTGCTTTTTTCCCAGCAGGCATCTGTATTTACAGAAGAATAGTATTTGGCAATTTTTAACACTCCTCTCAACAGAAGTGAGTTGGTGATTGAGGAGAATTATACTTAGACAAGATGTGTTTATTTCCATTGTAAGGAAGAAGAACAATGAAGTGAGTTTTCTGTGATTACATAGCTACTTAGGCAGAATTAGAAATCAGTTTCCAGCTCTGAATGCCTCTGCTCAATTCATGCTGCCCATTTTTGTCACTTAGACTTTCTAACTTGACTGTGTACTCAAGAGTTCTTTTTAATTTCACAAGATAGAAGGTCCTAATAGTATTTTATCTCAAGCTGTTACACTCTAGTTAAAATTCCAAAGCTTAGCTCTTTAAAAAGGTATTTTTAAAAAATTGAATAAGCCTTTTTAAAGCAAAGAAACAAACTGATTGTCCAACTTATTGCCTGTAAGAGTTACATGCATTTTTTCTAAATTCAAAATTATCAGGAGATATGGTAAAGTTATTGGGATTATTTTTAACATGTGTAGTGAGATGGAAGGGTCAAGAGTACACTAACATTGTGGGGAAAAGGAAATTTGAGAGGGAAAGAGGAGAGAATAAACTCTTTTTTCATTTTAGAATTTTTACAAAGAACCCTTATTGAACTGTATTATGATTTTGTAAATCATTTTGCATGGTGTTTGAAAATCAGGACAAAGCGAGAAAATATGCATGAACTCAGTTTGAAAAGCATTCATACCTCTTTAGTGACATTGTACTTAGCAAGATTATTTTCTCTTCAAACAAAAATCTAATATGTCTTATTGGTTTTCAGGATCCAAGAGTTGTTTTGTCTACAATAAGCCATGAAACATAAAATTAGGCTCATGTTTATTTCTTTGAGTTTCACGTACTCTTTGCAGGAGCCACATGAGAGTGTGAAAGTTGGCTTGGATAGTGTTGTTTTTTGGCAACCATATCACATAGCATCTCATTATCACTCATGTCAGAATGTTCTCACTATCTGGAAATTTCACTGGCCAAATGCCTTGAACTAAAGACACCTGTAATAGCTAAACAGGGCAGATCAACACAATTACAAAACAAAGTGTTGTCTAAGGCAGTTCATAACTGCTTCCCAGTTCTAGGCATGCCTGTGTTTTGATCTGTTAAGGATTTTGGAATTCTTCTTATATATTACATTTAAAAACTGAAAATATAATTCTGTCCATAAAAATCCAGTAAGAATTTATTGATGCAGGACACAATACCAAAACTTCAATAATATATTGTTTTCAAATGTGATCCTTCCTTCATGGTACAGACTAATAGCTTGGGAATATACTGGCTCGTGTGTGTGTGTATGTATGTGTGTGTGTGTGTGTGTGTGTGTGTTGTGAGTGTATGTCTCCCATCCTGCCTTGCTTGTTTTCAGACATACTGTCTCATGTTTGCTTTTAGATGGCATTATGTTACTTTCAGAGTTAAATGTGTTTTTGCCAGTCTAGTGTTTAGAGATCAGTACAGATTTGTTCTCTGAAATAAAATTTCCTCTGAAAATGAGTTCACTAATGTGAAGAATATCTAACATTTATTGAGCCCTACTATGTATGAATCGTAGTTCTAAGAGCTTGACGCCAGTTTACTAATTTCACCCTCAGTATAATTCCATGAGTAAGAAGTATAGTTATGCTCATTTTTACAGAAGAGGAAACTGAGGCAGAGAGATGCAGTGACCTGACAAATATCACCCTACCAGTAAATGGCATGGCCATGATTTGAGCACAGGCACTCTAGCTCCAAAACTTGCTATCTTAACAATTCTAATGGATGGTCTCAATGATAATACTACTAGCATAGCAATGACTATTTCTACATGCTTTTGATGTACTGCGCATGATGTTCCATGTCCAGTGTGTGAGATTTTGCATATGTTATATCATTACCATTTTATTTCATTCACCAAAGAACATTATGAAATCTTTTTTAGCAATGGTGAAACAAAATTAGACATGCTAACTAATTTGCCATATCATGTTAACTAGTAACTGGGAGCATCCAGATGCTCTGAGGGTTTGGGTTTTTTTTTTTGTATCTAAAGACTAAACTCATTTTACTTTTGTGCCTTGCTGTTTTGCAATATTATTTGTTTATATCTGTGTGTTGGTGGGGGGAAGGGGTGTGTGTTAGATGGTAACAGGGAAGACTTTGGATGGTTTAACAAAATAATTGATTTCAGCTTCAAATAAAAGATCAAACCTGGCACCAAATTGTGCAAACAGAAAATATTGCTTTGAGGGAAGTCATGTATCTTAGAAATGAATCTAGATGAAGCTTTTTTGGACAAGCAAAAAACTAAAACGCTTTTTGGAGATTAGGTAAGTCAAATAAATGCATAAGTCAGCAAGAGGCAGTAGGCAGTCTTATGTTGAACTGGAGACTATGTATCCTGGCTAAAGATATTCAAATTCTTTAAAAAGTAAAGATCAAACAAAGAAACCGCCCAGCACCAGTAACAGCAGTGAAAATTCTGCTGGCCTAACAAGATACTTCAAAAGTCAATTCTGGTTTACCACTAATTGCAGACAATAATCAATATCTCATTTTCAAAAGTAAATGATTGCATCAGGGATTCAAACACAAGTAGACACTCAACTTCATACATTTTGTACATAAAATCCTCAACGTAGGAAAAGGAAAACCAATTTGTTTAAAATAACTTTCTATTTTCTATGAACTAAGAAAGGCTTGCCACTTTTGCATGTCACTGAAATCTGACAGTCATTTTTATTTAAGTAAAAAAATAGCACAATGAAACCTAGGTATAGATTATGCCCATTTTAGGTCACAATCACATAGAGGTAAAAGCAGAGTCATACACACAGTATGAAACCATATTTTTCTGTTTTCACTTCACGTACTCTGCACAAGCTTCAGTTGCCCTAAAATTTCTCCAGAATTGTTTCTGGAAATGGTCAGGGGTTGTCTCAGGTGATGTCCCAGCTCCTGTGGTGGTCCCTGATTTCCTCTCTCCAGTCCCAGCTCAGGGAGGCATATCTCCTCTGCTGCCAGTGTCCATGTGGTAACTTTTAGATTCTTCTCAAAGCCATGATTCCTGAAGTTATCAAATCTTGCCAGTTTCCATGTTCATTATGCTGAGGGGTGAAAGCACGAAGAGTTTTCTCAGCTTTACCTGCCCTTGTATTGTGAAACTCAATGACAGGGACAGAGGGAAATCTGAATGACAGTTCCCAGGGCAGCACTGGGAATGACCTCACCCCATGAGAAGCTGCCCTTTGTGTGTGAACCACACTTGGTGCTTTGACTATCTTCCCCTCCTGAGTAAGCTGTGTGGATCCACACTTGGAGAGTTGTATTTAAATCCTTCCTGCCACTACAGATATATCTAGACAACCTACAGATCTGTCTGCCTATAAACCATCTCTTGGAGGTCACTTACTGTAAAAAATTTCTTTGTGAGTATTTGGGAATGTCATCTTTTTAAAAAAAAATCCTTTTCAATAAAGAAGTAATCTGTTCACTCATTTGTCACCCTTATCAATGTAAAATTTGAAAACATATTTATCCTAAGGTTAACAAAACAAGACAAAACCAAAAAAAAATATTGTCTCACATTCTAGAATGAACAAAATATGTTAATAATATCCATTTCTCCAATTTATATTGTGTAGTGCCTTACAGTTTACATGAGTGTATTCAAAACCCTTTAGTTAATACTGAGTTGGTGACTTTACTGTGCTAGAAACTGAGAAAAAACAAAATTAGTTCCAGGTAATTCCCAACTAGGATCTGTCTATATGCCCATACAAGGGGGGTTTACACCTGGAGGAACAGAACGAAATATTTTTTGTGGCCAGAATTACAGTCAGGAGGTAGAAAAGTGCAGGTAGACAGAGACTGCACAGTTATTTCCCCTACATTTACCAATTTGATATAGGACTTAAGTTATAAGACTTAACTCACCAGGGTTAGAGTTTGTAAAGTAGAAGGAAGAGACTTGAGTTAATTAGCAGAGTTCCTTTCACAGAAAGGGAACACAGTCAGGAAGAAACCTTTCCCATGAATATTCTTTCAATATTTGTTCTCTTTATTCATTGGATTTGACTATTCAACTGTGATCAATACGGGATAAGGTCATTGCCCTTAAGGAATGGGATCAATAGTTTAATCAGGACTGTCTTGGTACCAACTTGGCAAGGCCATTCCTCCAATATCAGTCTATCCTTCTGGGACTGCAGGTGGGTAGTTAGGTTTTGCCCATAAAAACTGGTGAAATAATTCAAAACAACACATTAATGAAGACAACTCAAAGGTCATTCTACAATGTACTCCCTATTCTATTTCTCAGCCAAATTATGTCCTGTCATGAGGATTAAAATAGATTATCAGAGATTCTGCAGTGAATTTAGATAATATAATTAGGATAAAATGCAAAAATTATAATAAGTAAATGCCAATATCATAAAGATGTTGTAAATTTGACTATGTTCCTACTTCCTTTATCAAATTCCTAAGGTAAGTCAAAAGTTAAACAGTAAATCCCATTTCAACTTTAAGTCCAAAGAAACCAAATACCAAAATAATACTTTTCTGCTTTTGTGAAACAAATGTCCATAATGCAAACTACTTCTCTCCTTTTCAAATTCTACTCAGTCATAGCCAGATGGGTTCCTAGCAATTTGTGGAGACAAGAGTTCTCTCAGCAGTTGCAGCCTAAATTTTTCCTCATTAGAACAGGCTTGGTTCTTCAGGGTCTCAGAAAATCTTAGGCAACTTTCTAATGTGCACTACATTAAAAGGTGCAAAGAGTTAGGAAGATACAAAAAATACTACAACCCTATCACCACTTCCAGTACATTTAGAAAAGAAACTACTCCCTAAAGCAATTATTCCAGGCAAACTTGAGCTTATAAAACTCAATATTTGATATTTGACAAGATTATAGCAGCAACTCAATGGTATTTGAGGAAAGGAATAATTATTCCTAGTTTTAACTTTTCCAGGGTGCCATTTAGTTTATAAGGATTCATATGTCCAGATACTATGTGAATCTTCAGGGTTCCCTAGAGAAACAAAACTAATAATATAAATACTATATATGTATATGTGTATATATATATATATGCATGCACACATATATACAAACATACATATATATGGAGGGGTATAAGTGACTGTGAGTGGGTGTAAAGAGATTTATTTTGAGAAATTTACTCCTATGATTTTGGGGGCTGACAAGTCCAAAATCCAAAGGCAGGCTGGCAGACTGGAAATCAGGCAAGAGTTGTTGCAGTCCTGAGTTTGTCTGCTGGCAGGCTATACTGGGCAAGGTTTTTATGTTACAGCCTTGAGGCAGAATTCCTTCTCAGAAAAACCTAGTTTTTTGTTCTTAGAAAGATAATCTCCTTTACTTAAAGCTAACTGATTAGAAATGCTAATCACACTTACAAAATATTTTCACAGCACCATCTAAGCTATTATTTGACCAAACAACTGGGCACTATAGCTTAGCCAAGCTGACACATAAAATTAACCATCAGACTATGACCTGTGAACTTAAAATCAGCTGTGGACAAATTCCCAGGAAGATGTTCATTTTGATTCTATATTGGAGAGATCAGTACACGAGGGAATCCATCTAAGCAAGCTGTGGTTAAATAAATCAATAGCCGATTTGAGGTTATGTCATGGGAGATGGGTATCCCTTGAGTGTGTGTTCAGCATCAGACAGGTCCAAAGTTAGACTTTATACCACTCCCTCCGTGGCCCTGAGCACAGAGTAAAATTTGGGTTTATGGTTATACTGCTGTCTAGATTCAGCTAAAATCTCTTTTCTGTAACACACAGGGAACTCAACTGCTTTGCAGCTTAGATGCAGCCAAAATTGTCCTGCCAACCAATCACTAGAGTCTTAAGGATTCTTTCGCTTACAGGGAGCATTTGCTTCAGCAGCCCTAGGTGTAGAAAAGCAAGTCCTACTGCAGGGCATTAGAGATCCTGTCTTTAGGGTGCGGTCACGTATCCATGCCTGTAATTAAATCTTTGACTCTATCAAGACAAAGCAGGAAGTCCTGTTAGCATCTGCAGACTCTATCTTGCAGACCTCCATGAATTCCCTGACACCACTAATTTGGCTGCCTTTTGCCTTGCATCCTCTCTTGGCTCTTTCCAAGGCCATTCTGATTGACTATACCACCTCTGTCCAAGGCCCCTTTAAAAAAGGAGCACTCACCTAAGTTTAAATCATACATAAGCTAAAGTTATCTCCAAGACCACTATACCATATAGTTGATAGAAAGCCTCTCACCAAGGCTGCAGCTGTCAAGACTGGCTCCATGAAATCTTTAATAGAGCACCAAGGGCAAAAATCTCTCCCTTTATATTAAAGTTTAAGGAACAGAAGAACCAAATGCCCTCCCCACACCAACAGATTCTCTTCATCTATGTTTTATATAAAAATTTTTACTTATTTTTCAACATTCTCAGACCAAGCTCAAGCAGGTCTTTTAGGGACCCACTAACACAAATTTTCCTGGCCCAGTTTCTGTACAATATTAAGAAATAAAACAAATGGGTAAAGGTAGAGCCAAAATATTACCATTATTATTGTTAGGGGCCAAGCTGGAAAACATGACTTCAGGTCTCAGCCAAAGAGAGTTACTAACCCCCAGAGTTAGAATTAATCCCTTAAGAAGGAGTAAAGTCTTACTCCCAGAAGAGAGTGGCAACAAGCAGAATATGCCAGTCATTCTCTCAAATTTTTCATGAGCAGAGTGAGTAAAGGCATAATTATAATTTGAAATTCAAACAACCAAGCTTCCTTCACTATGAAGGAATCTCAGAAGCATGCCACTACTGCTGGGCACTGTTCATCTGTTCACATCCTCTGCTCCCCTGGCAGTCAATTTTTATTATTGTGAAATTTTGGTCCGACCTAAAGAGGGCAAAGCCCAACCTGAGAAAATGTTTTCAGTGCTTCGCTAAAAAACATCAGAAGCGCTATTCTACTGGGAATCATGCAATTGGAAGCAGTTCTATGTTAAGACAGGTCTTGGTTCCTAGAACTGCTAAATCCTTGAAAGGATGCTCTTTGTAAACTATAATTTATTCCTAACTTCACAGTTAAAGGAAAGTGGATTTATGAAGAAAAGTAGCTGAAGAAAAGTGGGTGGTTGCTGAGCTCTATTTTTAAGGTAAAAATAAAGGATCAAACAGGTCTTCTGAACCCATCTAGCAAAAAGGCTCAGATAGGCTACATTATAAACTATAAGAACTATATGACGTTCCTCAAATTGTTAGTTTTCATTGATATTCTTGTATGCCCATTATATTCATTATCAATAAGAAGCACACAAATTTAGTCTAAAATATCAATTTGAGAAGTTGCAAGTAATAAAAACAATTAAGTAAGAAAACTTTGGATACAGTCTGTAGCCAGTTATTGGAGACAAATGACAAATATATGACAGATGGTGACAACTTTAAAAATTTATTAGCTTTTTGAAGAATAATTATTTTCTTTGAAGTTGATATTTCTATATGTCTTAAAATGTTCCTATAACTCTGATTATGAGCTATTGTTATAAGAGAAAGAAATAGAAAGGAAACAGAGTCATGGATTTACTATAGGTGAGGTAGGTAGAGGTTTGTTTATTAAATAAAATCATGTTTTCTCCTCCTTTCAATACGCAGTCTAAATTTTCTTTAGAAGTCATGTTTTCACTGTGGAAGTGTTAGTTAAGAAAGCAACTTAAGACCTCAAACGCTCTCAATATAATCTCTGACTTATTAGTTAAAAAATAATTATTTCCATACGTCTTTGGCAGATTAAAGCAAAGATAAATTGTCAGACAGGTGAACATGTAAATCTGACTTTATATATTTTAGCTGAAATATATTTGACGTATAACATTTGCACATTTAAGATGTACATGTCAATTTGATATATTTACATGTTGCGTGGCGAGGCCGGAAAGGCGGCCGCCCCCTCACCTGTCACGCACCGCACGTTTGTGGGGAGCCTGGTGATATATTTACATGTTGTGAGCTATTTGCCATTGTAGTGGTTTCTAGCACCTCCATCACATAGCTGATATTTCTTGGTGGTGGTGGGAATAGTTAAGATCGCATCTCTTAGCAAGTTTGAGGATTATAACACAGCATTGTGTATTTATTTCCATAATAATTTAGAGCTGGAGATTGATTCATCTGAACTTCTGTAGACTTTCATTTTCAACCTTGGCTGCTTACATTCTATCTGAATAAAATATTTTATAACTAACAAAATAGATAAACCTGTGAGTTGGTGGATATACTTAGAGCAAGGTATACTCCCATTATATTGTTAAACTTTATCATTACTTGCCAGTCTATAAGCCAGCTATGGTTCTTTAAAGCTGAAAAGATGTTTTAGAAAAGCTTAGTTTTCTCAGAATCATTTGATAATGTGTGGTGTGATGGACAGTCAGAGATAAATGCTCTCAAACACTCCACAGAGCTACTCCTGCCAACATTAAGTACTGGATGTGTCTATTGGTAAAGGTAACAACAAAGTATACACATCAGGGTTCTCTAAAGAAACAGAATCAATGTGTGGTAGATGGAGAAAGAGACAGGGAGAGAGAAAGATGGAGAAGGAGAATGAGAGATGATGGATGGTAGACAGGGAGAGAGAAAGATGGAGAAGGAGAAGGAGAGATGATGGATGGTAGACAAGGAGAGAGAGAGAGGTAGATGGGAGATTTAGATGGAGAGAGAGAAAGGGAAAGAGAGGGAGAGAGAGAGAGAGAGAGAGAGAGAGAGAGATTATAGGAACTGACCTGAGATTTTGGATGCTGAGAAATCCTACAATCTGCCATCTGCAAGCTGGTGGCCCAATTCAGTCCCAGTCCAAAGGCTTGAAAACCAGGAGAGACAATGGCGCAAGTCCCAGTCTGAGGCCAAAGGCCTGAGAAACAGGAGCGCTGATGTCTGAAGGCAGGAGAAGCTGAAGCAAAGAGCAAATTTGTCCTTCCTCTGCCTTTTTGCTCTGTTCAGGCCCTCAGTGTTTTGGTGGATGCCTCACCCAACTGCACTGGTGAAGGTGATCTTTACTCATTCTCTCAGTCTAAATGCTAATCTCTTCCAAAAACATCCTCACAGACATACCCAGAAACAATGTTTTACCAGCTAGTTGGGCCTCCTTTAGCTCAGTCACGTTAACACATAAAATTAACCTTACACAAAGGAACTGGTAAATATAATAGCTTGAGCAAGAAAGGAGCTCATTTCTTCCTTACCTAACCACTCAGAGCAAGACTTCTGCATCTGAAATTATACTACCTGATATTTTTCTACAGATTATTGAGACTCACTGTATTCCTTTCTATCAGCCTGTGTATCAACTTCAATATCTTTAGACTTGAATGCAACTTTACTGTTTCTTTCTTCTGTAGTGTCTAATCAACCCTTATTTCTATTTAGCATATATTTTAAAAATTTTATGAATTTTTCAGATCTAGGATTTTTACTTGGTTCTTCTTTGGTTTGAAACCTTTCCTAAAATTTCACATCTTTTCACCCACTATACTCTTCATTCTCTATAAATTCTTTAGTTTTTTAAAAAAATCATTATTTGTAAGCCCCTTGTCAGATAATTAGGGCTAGGACTACACTGGTGCAAGTGAAGTGCCTAGTGCATAATATTTAAGGAGGTACTCATTCTTAAGTTTGTGAAAATTCTGATCCTGCACTTGCACAACCCTGAGAATGATTGCCTCCTGAAAGTTAGTTCTTTAAGCACATCATTTGCTGTGCCCTAATCATGGCCTTGCTGTTGATTCTAAGAGCTGAATCATCTGTGAGACTGTATATGGATGGATTTTCCTCTAGATCATCGATCACCTTATCATATATCTTCAATGACTAATACTTTTTAACTGATTCTGGAAATTGAAGATAATACAATTTTGAGACTCTGCATTCTGTCATTTCTTCTACAAAGGTTTGAGTTTTGAAATAGTTGCCTATAGTTCCCTCTTGATTCTATGGATGTTTGATATGGGTTTTTTAATAGGTCTATTTCAGGTTTTTTAAAAAAAATTTATGCCATAGCCCCCAGTCTTGGGAACTTTTCCTTATGACTAAGGAAATTTATTTTCGACATTCTATTTTTTGTTTCCCATTGGGTTTCTTGGAGTCTTGCCAGAGTGAGGTTTACTTCTTTCAAAGACTGATTGATTGATTATAAAGAAAATGTCAGTAAATATCAAAAGAATGAAACTTGATAGAATATATCCTCTGATTACTGGGGAATTAAGTTATAAATCTAGTAAAACTTTTCAATGGACATTAACATATGTATTTGAACTAAATGTTAATAAAGCATGGCACTTCAGAAGTTGTAGGGTACAGATAAAGAAGTTTTCAAGTGAATTACATTTGAAAACATATATTGGAAAATTGAAAACTGAAAATTAATGATGAGAGCTTCCAACTTAAGAATCACTTGATCTGGGGAGGAGAGCAGTTTGGAGTCCTCCAAACAATGGCTCTGAAAATGGCTTTGAGTTCCTTGAAAAGGACGGAAAATGAAGCCTAAATAAGAAAGGATGAAAGACTGAGAAACAGATGTGAGTACTCAATTGACTACTTTTATTCAGTATGTATTAGATGTCCAAAACTGCACCATAAGAAAAATATATAAAGTTTATAAAGAAAGAATTAAAATCTTTTATCATACATAGATGACATGATAGAATATGTAAAAACTTGACTGAATCTACAGAGAAATTATTAAAATTAATTAATGAATTCAGTAAGTTCTCTGCATATAAAGTTAAAACCAAAATTCAATTGCATTTCTATACACCAGCAACAAAAATAACATATAATTTTAAAAATATATATTTTAAAAGACATTATGATAGATAAAAGATAGAGGAATAAATCTAACAGAAGTAGTGTAAGATTTTCTTAATATAATCTTCTTACATATTTTTATCTTTATTTTTTAATTGAAGTATAGTTGAGTGATATTATGTTAGTTTCAGATGTACAACATAGTAATTCAATATTTTATAGATTATACCTCATATGAAGTTATTATAAAATTTTACTATATTCCCTATTCTGTATATTACATCCTTGTAACACTTATTTTGTACCTAGTAGTTTGTACCTCTTAATTCCCTCCTCCTATTTTGCCTCCCCTTCCCTTTCCTCTCTGGTAACCACTAGTTTGTTCTCTATATCTCTGAATCTGTTTCGTTATATTTGTTTATTTGTTTTGTTTCTTAGACTTCACATGTAAGTGAAAACATATGGAATTTGCCTTTGTCTGACTTATTTCACTAAGCATAATACCCTCCAGGTCTATCTATGTGGGCACAAGTAGCAAAATTTCATTCTTTTTTATGGCTGAATAATATTCAATTGTGTACATACTATACTTTCTTTATCCATTCATCTGTTGATGAACACTTAGGTTGCTTCCATATCCTGGCTACTGTACATAACACAACTATGAACACTGAGGTGCACATACCTTTTCAATTTAGTATTTTTATTTTCTTCAGATAAATACCCAGGAGTGAAAAATGCTGGACAGTACAGTAGTTATATTTTTAGTGTTTTGAGGAAACTTCATACTGTTTTCCACAGTGGCTGTACGAATTTACATTCCTACCAGCAGTGCATGATGGTTTGCTTTTCTCTACGACTATCTAAAATAAAGAATTCATGCAACTCAATATAAAAAAAAAACCTCAATTAAAAAATTGGAAGAGGACCTGAATAGGCATTTTTCTAAAGAAAACATACAGATGGCCAACAGGCACGTGAAAAAAAAATGTTGTGTAAGATTTTTACACTGAAAAATTTTTTAAAATCTTACTAATATAACAAAGAAATCCTAGATAAAAGGATGTGTGTTTTACACTTGTCACTTCTCCACAAATTGATCAATACATTGGATGTAATTCCAATATTGATCATAGCAGTTTTTTAAAATAGAAATTGACAAGCTAAAATGTATATGGAAATGCCAGGGGCCAATAATTGACAAGGCAATCTTGAAGAAAATGAAAATGAAGGCATTATATTACCAGATATTCTTTTAGATTATTGAGCTATATATTAATTAAATGAAGAATAAAAAATAAGCCTACAAAATAAAATAGAGTCCAGAAACTGACCCACATATATATGAGCCACTGATTTATAACAAACCTGGCTTCCAGCAAGAAAGGAATGGTATTTTCAGTACAGTCATCCCTTTGTATTCAGGGAGGGGATTTGTTCCAAGACCCATAGTGGGTAGGAGAATCTGTGGATGCTCAAGTCCCATAGTCATCCCTCTGAATCCAGCTGATATTAAGCAAATAATTCTTATATAAGATATAAATATTTAGTATAAAGGAAAAAATGATAAACCGGCCTGTAATAAGACTAAGAACATGAAAAGACACCAAAGCTCAAGTCATAGAATCAGGGAAGATATTTGAAAGACATATAATAAAACAGGATTTACAAACAGAATATATGTACACCTATATGCATATCTATACATAGTGTAAACACACACCCCCACATACAAACAAAGACACACATATCTTTCAAAAGTTAGAAGATTCTTTGGTGGTATCTTAAACATGTGCATATCGTATTATCTAGCAATTTAATCCTTATGCTGAACCCAAGGAAAATGTACTGAAAATATGTATATAAAAAAATGAGAACAAGAATGTTCATAGCAGAAGTATTTGTAAAAACCAAACTGGAAACTCTTCAAATGTCCATCAAGAGCAAATAAGTATTGATATATGTTCACAATGGAATACTATATAGAGATGAACATGGAAAGAAAAAATGCAACAACATGCAACATGGGTAAATCTTCCAACTATAATGTTGAGTGAAAAAAGTCAGAAAGCTATGGAGTCTAACTGTACAATTCCATTAATATAAATGTCAAAAAAGGCAAATTGAATCTATGGTTTTGAAAATCAGAATTGTGGTTTTCATTGTGGAAAATTTTGACTGGAAGCGGGTACAGGGGATGGGACGCTTTCATATGTCAGTATTATTCTGTTTCTTGAGATATGAATCTGGTTATCCAGATATGTTTGCGTGGGAAGATTTATCTGGATACCTAAGATTTGTATACTTCTCTGTGTGTGTTGTGCTTCCAAAAAAGGAAACCTGTGCTGATGATGGAGCACTCAGATACTGGGGTGGAATTTTCGCACCACTCAAATACTGTGCCTTGACCAGTAGGCTGCTATTGAAAGATTTTACTTTATATCCATTTCTTATGTATTTCTGCCTTTTTCTGGTTTACTTTCGTTGGCTTCTTTGTGTGTTTTGGCCTCTTTGCAGAGGCCCAGTGTGCTTCAAGCTAAGGCCCCAAAATATGTCAATAAGAAAAATTCAGGCAAAACAGTGGGAGAGTGTAGTTTTCACACATTTTAATCTATTTAGAAATTTAGCTCTTACACAATAGAAGGAATAATTGCCCAGGAAATAAGCAAAAGTGTTCTCAATGAAACTGAATCTACACCAATTGTTTAAGCTAAAGAACAGTTCACACACCGAGCAAACTGTACTCAGAAAAGTTACTCATTTCTTTTATTTTGAAACACAGTGCATATTTGGCTAAAGTCCCAGTGTTGAAATGTATAATTCAATGAACTTCCTTCTTCCTTTCAAATTATATTAAATGACTGAGTTTAAGTTTTTTTGCTTAATTTTTGCATTTTCAAATATGAATCCAATTCCAATCAGTACAAAAAGAGTGTTTTCTGTCTTATCTATCAATCTGTCTATCTGTCTACCTATCTATCTATTGAAATTATCGACCTGGCACTTACCTGAAAAACAAGGATAGTTCATCTTTATCACTTGGAAATAGTCATAAATAATACAGCCATTAAATCACCTTCGGTGTTTTTAAAAAATGCGTAGTCTAGGGCCTTGTCCAAGCTATCTTATCAAAATCTCCAGAGAGAACCCAAAGAACCTTATTTTCTTTACAAATGCTTCCAATAAGCTCAGGAATTTTGGTACTCCTGCTATTAAGACTGAAAGAAGGGAGGAGATATAGAAGGTCCAAGTTGAGGGGAAATATTTTGTTCTTTCTGCCCTTTTTTCTCTCATATTCAAAGTTGCACAGAAAGGGTCTCCATAAGATTTATGACAGCTTGTTCTCTCCTCCCTGAATAGAAGAGAACAGAACAGAACAGAGCACAGCCAAGCCCCACCTTATGAACAGGCTGCATTACAAAAACTATTAGTCATTTATTTGGCCTCTATGCATTTTACCCAAGACATTCCTTTCTAATCATATCACTTGAAATGTACATTAACCTAGATGAGCTTCAGTTAAGTTATTTCCATCTTTATTTAAACAATAAATAAGTACCAGTTACAACATAGCTTATAGAACAAAAACATTCACAAATGCAATTGTCACAGGTTTGCAGGCAGTGTCCCAGCAACACTAGGGCTCTGAGACCGGACAGAGCTTGGAACCTTCACAGTGTCAGCTTGGGCATCATTATCTGATTATATTCATGATAATATTTTGAGAAGTAATCGAATATGTCATAGAGTGATTAAGAATGATATTTTGGAGTCAAGGCAGGCTTAGCTTTAAATTTTAGTTCCAAGTTTCAGTTTCTTCACCTTAAAATTGATGTAATAATACTTCTACAAGATTGTATGATATTTAATAAATGATCAATAAAAATAGTAGTGAAATATAAATTATAATAATAATTATGATCCCTGTCACATGGATCAATGTTGGAGACATCGGTGTGAACTCATGTTTTACTTAATACAGATATAGATAGCTACCTATAGAAATATTTATACATATATGTCTATACACAGGTTAGTATACACACATGTAACTCCTTGTTCTGTCAGTCAAGAGGGCTTAGAAGCAATGCCAACACAGTAGCAATGAACACGCCTGGCACTCAGATCTTGATTTTTCTAATACCATTCTCCAAAAAGGGAACCAGAGCCCCTTGGAGAAATGGCTGAGTCTACAACTGGGACACAGACTATGTAAGATGGGTCTGGAGTATTCTGCACTGCCAGAAAATAATAAAAATGCTCAAAACAAACACGCAAACAAATCTACAATAAAGCTGGTATGCCAAAGGAATTCAGAAGCCAACTTAAAGAGCTCCCAACAGACAAATTGGAAAAATTTGAGGAAGAAAATAAAGTATAACTGATTTATAACCAAAAGTATAAAATAAATACCTATGAGTCCTCACTGATTTAAATAAATGATTAAATACATAAATAAGTGGTAGAGAATTTAAAAGTCTCTCAAGCAGAATATTTCTAAATTCTATAGATACTTCTTATGTCAGGAGATGAAGCATTACTTCACGCTTCTTAAATGTGAGCTGCAGGATGTGATTTTCTTCCCAAGTATACAATATGGAAAGGGAGAATAAAACACAGAGCAGAACTTTGCAATGGAAACCTGATAAACACTGTTTGAACCAGATGAACATCAACACTGGCAAGTCATATAGTTAGTATATATTCTTGATGTGATGTGGTGAGAATGATACTTTAACTCTGTGTGTGATCTTTTCCACCAGAACATATTTGTTCAGTATAATCATGAGAAAAACACCACATAAATGCCAACTGAGAGGCATTCTACAAGACAGCTAGCCAGTACTCTTCGAAAGAGTCAAGGTCATCAAAAACAGGGAAAGTGTAAGAAACTTTTCACATCTAAAAGGAATCTAAGAAGATATGATAATTAAGTGTAATGTGGTGCCCTGGATAGGGTCTTGACAGAAGAAATAACATTAGAGAATAACCAAGTCAATCGAAATAATGTTTAGACTTTAGTTAGTAGTAATCCAGCAATATTTCTTTATTTATTGTGACAAGTATGCCATATTAATGTTTATTAATTATAGAGGAAACTGGGTGTGAGATTTCCAGGTATGAGGTTCTCTGTAGTATCTTTGCAATAATTTTGTAAATCTAAAACTGTTCTAAACAAAAAGATTAAAAAAAAAAAAAAAGCACAACTGTTGTATTTGAAACCAGAGAGGGGAGGCATAATGCCCATCACTCTATTGTTACATCCCCAGTCCCTTGAACTGTAAACAATATACATCAATTTATTTTCCCAATTTTTCTTTTATCAGGTTAAATAATTTACCTTTAAGTGAAAATGTAGCAGCAATAATTAAAAATTGTATGATAAGTCTCATTAAATCATTTCAGCATTCTTCTTAGAATTAAGACAAAGCACAATTCTATTTACTGGGTAGAAAATCCTTTTGAACATCAAGTGGATTTCAGTTCTTTGCTCAAAAATTACATAATCAGAAGTTAGAAATTTGGACACACAGAAATTAGGTATAGAAACAATATTTCCGAAATCTGAACCACATTATCTGGAACATGAACCATATTATTCAAATAGAGCCTCTGCAAGATGAGTGACTCAAGGAACAACTTGAAATCCAGAAGACAGAAGTGGAATAGAGTGTCCTGGGTCAAGTTTTTAGGAAAGGAAAATTGGAGCAGAACTGGGAAATACAGTGTCAGTGTGAAAGCAGCATTTCTTGAGCCATATTTATAAGGCATAGAACTTAATTCTAAACCATAATATACGGAGATTGAGTAGGAAACTTTCTCTTGTCAGTACTAGTCTAGGAAAAGGCAGGAATGACCTACAAAAAAGTAAAGATTAGTCCTAACATTAGGGAATTTGGAAGTTCAGAGTGAATGAGGAGCAAAACTGGGACCTGATTAACCATGCTGAAATATCAAAGTTTTAAAAGCATATTTTTTCTTCTTTATAAAACCACTGGATTGCCCAAGTCAAGCCATCACTGCCCCTGTTTCAGCAAGCTGCAGGTCAGTTCTTTCTTCAGATTTTCGGTATAGGCTCTTTAAATCTCCATGCGGAACTGAAGTTCAGTTTCAGATATTTCCTTCTTATAAATGGCATCAAATTTCTCATTTTGAGCCACTGTGAAGTAATTCTTCCAGTCACCTGCAATCCCTAAAATTTACAAATAAAAAAAATACGAATGAATAAAATATTTCCATTGTGAAGGAAGAGTTAATGTATACCAATAGTTTCCTGAAAGAAATTCTTTTAGTGTTTCTAATTGTCCTGGGTCATGGAGTTACCACCGGTCACTGAATCAATGGTCAGGGAATATTTTATTTCATGAGTTCCTTTTGGACACGGTACAAAGAACTGGTCAGCAGCACAATCAAATCATGAAACACAAAGCTGAAAAATTTATTTCCCAGAAATAGTAAATGAGGGTGTTGTGATATCTGGATGGTGCTTGTGTTCTCTGAATTCACTGGACTCATATCTTATTTTAATTTTAGAGGATGAGAATAGCATTAAAGTCAGACATAAAATGTCCTTGAACCATTTTTGCAGAAGTGAAACTATTGGGATATAAACTCACATTTAATCTTTTATACTTGGATGCTTAAAAATAATTATTTGAAAAATAAATAATTTTTATGGTTAATACCATAAAAATATGTTTTGAGGAAAACATTAATTTTGCCATTATATGTAACATTAAATATAATCGTATTGAATCACAAGCCTTATTAACCCATGTTGGCTTGATGAAGATTTTAAATCCTTTTAATGAAAAATATCCCCAAGAGAAGGTTGTTTGCTTGGTTATTATACTTTGCTCTATTTTCTCCAGATGGCACGTCCTCTTTGGAGTGGACGTGAGGGTAGTGCATATTTGGGATAATACACCTGTAAATATATGATGGAAAACAGAAAGTGCAGATTTAAACAATAAAGAGCCATCTACAAAGTATTCTAATGATCTATTTTGAATATGAATATTAGATACATAAACACATTCCCTTCTCAATAGTGTGGGAAGTGAAAAATGAATTTTGGCAAAATCCCAGGGTTTTCTATTTTGCTGCAACATCAGCATAAACTGTGGACATCATTTATTCTCTCCCTGTCACCTTTACCATTGTGTGGCTAAATTAAGACATTGATTTATCCAGCATGGCATCCTTCAAGAGTGAGTGTGCTGTGCCGGTCCCTTTGTTCATGCTTCATCTTTGAGCTTTTTCAACATCTATGATATACATGCCTCTTGTATTATGAGCTTCTTGAAGCAAATGTATGTGTCACTTATGTTCTAGGGAATACGAGCTGCCCGTAGGTATTCATGAGCAGCTTTTCTTAGATGTTAATTAATGAATAAAGGGTATTCTTTAAGTGTTCAGTGAATGCATGAATGAGTAAATGGATAGATGAATCTTGAACTATTTAGACTAAAATGACTTTATTAGTCTATTATTTTGGGTCAGAAAAAATGTACTGGATGCTTGTATTTTCTTTTTACCATTATCTTCCCCCATAACTTATGCTACAGGTGTTGTTACTTTCTCCATTTTGTCAGTGATGTTATCAAAACTTAGGCAGATGTATTTATTAAAGTCATAGATGCAGGAAATGGCATAGCCTGGATAAATTCCATATCAATCTAACCACAAAGGATGTGTTCTTTACTGTACAGGCGATGTACAGACTGTTTCTCTTACTCACTCTTCCTTGAAGTTGGAGAAACCATGGAATCCAGACACTGAGCTTGCCTCATCTACCTCTATACTTTAATGAGACATCATGAGATTATATCTGTTTTCACAGGACTGGGGATAAAACTCTCCTTGAAGTCACATTCCACAATCTGGCATAATCAGAATTTGCCTTTTTAATAAAGAGGGTTTTTTTTTCTCAGATTCTTCCACCAGGAAAATGTGTATGTATGTTCGTGTGTGTGTGTGTGTGTATCACTCTTCTTTGTTTGAATTTTTAATGCATCATTTATAATGAAAAACTCGTCTTGCCCTCTTACACTAGAGTTCGTTTTGAAAAGTAGTGTTTCTGAAAATTAAAAAAAATAATTTGAAAACAATAGGACTATTTCAAGGTACAGAGAAAAACGCGTTAGAAAAATCTATAATCATATAATTCTTTCAAGAGTGAGGGTTTTGCTCCACACGTTCATATGCACAATGTAGTCCTAGGGTTATGTTTACTTCCCAGCACACCAACAGAAATTGTATCTCTTTCTCTCCAATTCAAGAAAGAATATTGAAGCAGCGGGTGACATTACTAGGTGGATAACAGCTTAAATTTAAGTTAATAATTTGTTAAATTTATTATTGTTATTGTTAATAACACATTTTGACACAAACTGTATACAATAAATCACAATATACAGTATTTGCTTCAGTGAAAGTAAAGCTCTATTTTAACAGAGGATGCTGTATTTCTCTATTGTCATCTTTCTAAGTTAAATTTAGATTCCATGTTTCTTATAATTCAGATGTTATTCTTAGGGAGCAAAAACTTCACATAGGGTAAAAAATGTCCTTTGTCTTGGTGAATCCTTAACAAAGTGACCACGGCTTTCTAAATGATATGAGGTCTTTAAAGAAGTTGATACTGTGTTGAGTAACATTAGGTTATTAGTGGAAAGAAGAAGGAAGCCTAGGCCAATTTGAACTGCAATTAAGACTTAGGAATAAAAAATTTAGAACGACTCACATCAGAATTGACAAAACAGTGCCTTTTAGCAGAGTAGTAAATAGGAAGAGAAATATGTATCACGTACACAAGGTGCTCTGGTAACAAGTTTACAGGCATTATTTCCTTTAATAATTTCTAATTTAACTCAGTAACTTTTTGTGAGAGGTATTATTAGAGTCTTTATTTTACAAGTGAAGAACTTCATGCCCAAATTGGCTAAGTAATTTGTTAGAGACTACAAAGCTAGTCCTCATTTTAGAGTGAATCATAAGAAAGCAAAAATGAAAATTAAACTCAGCAAAATATTCACCTTTGCGCATAAAAGAGGATTTGCTGGGATCCATCAACATACTTGGTAGATGTGTATAATTCACCAGAGGGTTGTCCTTCATCATTTCAAACGAGGTATGATGGATGATCTTATCCAACATTTCATCACTCAGGTTCTTCTCTAGAAATCGAGCAATCTTCTTGATTTCTTGCTTTGGATTCTATCAGTGAGTAAAGAGACATAATCAAATAAATGGTGAACAATCAATCATTAACATAATGTGAAAAAATTAATCATAAAAATGAAAAAATCAATCATTTATACTTAGTAAAAGTAGAATAGAAATATTTTATTTATTCTAGAGCCTATACTTTTAGTTTATATTCAAAGTACAGTAAAAATAAGCCTTGAGCTAAATATTAACAATATTTAGAGAAAAAAATTATAAAATTTATTTTAAGCTCAATTTGTAATCCGATTTGAACTGTGAATGTTTCAGGGATCCAGTATCTTTTCCTTCTCTCTGCCTTTGTTTTTCTGTTCTTAATCAAACTTGCTTTCTTCTTTTTAATAATAATATTTAAAAACAAAAATAATCAATTTAGGGACAACTTCAGGTATGTTTGCCTTAGAGTAAAAATACTGATTAAACCTTATTTGGACAAAAAATATTACAAATCTACTCCAATGAAGGTGCAAAGATATCAGAATCTAAATTATTCATTAACCACTGAGGATAAAAAGAACAAAATCTGAAAAATGAATCATTTTCAGATTTTAATATCATAAACTTAATATTTGTAACTTTTTAGAAAGCTAGGCCTTAATCTGCATGGATATATTTGGAAAGATTTTTAAGGAGGTAACATATAAGCGGAGTTGAGAAACAGTCACAATTTACCAAGATGCACGGTCTCCTGAGGTGTGAATTTCCAACAAAAAAATGATTAAAACTCTCGGATGGATAGGGTCTCACAATGTGTTCAAGGGAGACAAAAAGTAAAGTGGTTGGAGTCAGGATTGAGTAGTTCATAGGAGTTAGAGAGGCTATAAATCTGGAAAGATGCACTAGGGTAAAATTGAGAAACTCCTCAGATGTCTTGCTGAAGGATTTGGACTGTATCTGTTATCCAGGAGGGAAGCAATAGTATTTAATAATAGTCTTATTAACTGTGTGTATGTATGTCTGTGTGTGTGTGTGTGTGTGTGTGCGTGTGCACGTATGGGTATGTTTTGGCAGGGAGTTCCCTATAAGGGACGTCCTGGCAATATTCTATGTATCAGATCTCAATGAGAAAAGATTAAGATGACTACTAAAGGGGTGTCAGAGCTTAAAATAAATGAAAGTTCAGAAACGATGATAGTGGAATAAAGGCCAAAAGAGAAGTTAGTAGTGATACTAGAAGAACCTACAGGTGGACAGGCAAATAGCAATTTCTGTTAGGGATTTAAACTGCTTGAAGAATAATCTGCCCACTGCCAAAATATCAATGATGATGTGAGTTTATAGAACAGTAGACATTAAAGCAGAGAGTGCTGCCTCCTACTGAATCTCCCTCTGCTCTGTTTCTCTTTCACATCATTGATCGGGAATTTGAGAATTGATGTAGACACTTGTCAGCCTGATAAAAATTACTAGACTTCTCTCTGAATTTAATTATATATAATTATAATTTTGTTCTATTGTTATTTTTATTAAAACAATTTATATACATACATATAAAAACATTGTCTAAAAATGACTGTGTGATGGGAGAAAAACATCTTCTATTATGTTTGATGTATGTAGCAGGTTTGAATGGAATCCAGAATATCTGGCTGATTGGGATAGACTGAAAAATCACTGTGAACAAGTTGATTAGAATAAGGTATTTTCACTGAATACGGAGGGAAAGTTTGGACAAGAGAGTATTATACTGGGGAGCAGCGTGACATGACATCTGCCTCAGCATTTGGATACCAGCCCAGCCCAGGAAACGCATTTTTTCATCCTATGGAGAAAAGGGTCTACATTCAGAAGCTAAAATTGCTCTTTTCTTAAAGCTAATAAGTGATACTTTGGTGTCCAAGAAGTAAAGAGAGACATTGGGTACAGAAGAACAATTTTCTCTCTTATGAAGAATTTATAACAACTCTGATTAATCTAACACTCAAGGGATATCACCACTTTTTAAAAGTGGTTTCATAAAACCACTTTAGTTTTACAGCTGTGTATTATATTGTCAGCAAATTGACATTTGTTGCCTCAAGCCTGCATGAAGGGGAAATGGTAATGTTTAGATCACAGATTCTTTTTGGGCTGCAAACAAGTGTGATGGAGGATGGGTGCCTGGGCAGGGACTGAAAATGCAAAGGACACACATATTGATGAGATGTGAGAAATACCCTGAGAGTTTCTCAGAAATGCCTGGAGCAAGGGAGATTTTACAGAGAGCAAGGTTTCTGTTATGCAAAGTAGGAGTGATGTCACTAAAATGTTGTTATTACTGCTCATTCATTCATTCAAGCAATCAATTATTCATACAACAAGTGACCATGAGCCCCTGTTTATGTGACAGGTGCTATATGAGGTACTGTGGATTCAGTTATAAGAAAGAAACTTGTCTTCCATCAAGAACATGAAAGTCTACAGAGTATCCTCATTTGCATGTTCAGGCTTTTATAATTAGATAAACTTGGTTTCCACATATTTCGCAGGTGTGTGTGTGTGCATGTGTGTGAATCTGTCTGTTTTTGTGTATTTGGCTAATTTAAGTAAAATAGCCCACGAAGAGGCCTGGAACTTTGCAGCAGTATTTGAGCTACTACTAGTTCATACAGGAGACCAAACCAAATGAATGCTTAGCAGTCCCTGGACTAAGAATGAGGAAGTAAGAACGTAAAAGAGAGGGACACATTTGAAAGATATAATAGGTTGGGAGTGTGAACCAGCAGGATGTTCAGGATATAGAGGAACCATATCCACTGTATGAAAGCCAATGAGGACAACTAACATTCAAGCTTTGAACACTGGATGAACAAATAACATCATTAACCAAAAGAGAGAATAAAAGAAAAGTATTTCTGGTCAGAGAGAGAGAAGCAGTGGAGTTTTGTTTTGGACAAGTTAAATCAGATGGTCATTTTAGTAAAAGCATGGATTTGGATTCAGGGTAGAAGTTAAAATGGAGTTTTTGGTGGGTCATTAGCACAGTGGGTATGGGCATGATCACCAAAATATGGCAAGGAGTTCAAAAAGAAAAAGACTACGTGGTAGGTAGAGATGCACAGGAAGATCATGACAGTGCGATAATGCATAAAGCACAGGAGAGAGTTTCAAAAAGAAAAGATGCTCAAAAGAACACACCAGTTAAAAAAGGATAAGAGGAATAAAAATGTCACTGATTTCTCACTTATAAAGTCATTAATGATCTTAGCAAGATTTGGGTAAACAGACATGGAAAGAGGCAAAGCAATCATTATCATTTTAGACTCCACAGATTAAGTTAAGAAAATCTGTTACTCCTTTTACCCCCAGGTGTGGTTGAGGAATTATGCAGAATGCATTTCTACTCTTTTACCTCTTTCATATCTTCATAGTGTAAAAAAAGTATTGGGTGTTCTTCCTTTTTCTTCCACCAGCTTTTCACATGATTAAACCAGGAACCAAAGGCCACTAAAACCAGAGAAACAGTCTAATTCCACAAGGATTCATCAAATTGAAGATTTGTTTGTGAGCAATGAGACAAATTGTACAAACATTTTGTGGAATTTAGTAATCAAGGGAGCTGAGACTATAAAGCCAATTTAAATAACTACATAGATAATCAGCCATTGATGGATGTATAAACAGTCAGATTTTTAAAAATATATAAAGAAGCACAAAAGAAGCACTTCAAATGAAAATACATTGACCTCCAGTAGGTTATACTTAGCCTCACATGGAAGAAAACTATACTTTTATGAAGTACTCATATCAACCATTTATCTAAGTACTGTGCATGTATAACAGATCTAACTAATGATTTTGGCAGTTTAAATAATTTCTATTGTAAGCAAGGACTGAGATTAGATTTTTAGCAACTGAAAAGAGATTTGAGAATATATTCATTAAGTCAATGTTTAAGACCAGGTTTACCTACTGAATACTAGAATACCATAATAAAATACTAGATGTATTTGATTTAATTTTTTAAAATGCAATTTGAATGTACTTGTTACTGTGTTTTGAAAGGAAAATACATGCCAGTAATGATTAATAGTATTATATTACATTTTTTTTAAATTATTAATTTTAAGCCAAGGCCTACCTACCATTTCCAGTTATGAATTTCTCTAGATATTCTTCCCAGCTTCCAGGAAGAGGTTGCAAATTATTCATTAAGTCAAAATGGTAATACGAGACTGCTACATCCTTGGCATTTCGAGCCAAATAAATCATCTGCAGGGGGAGAAGGAAGAAAATTAGGTGCATGATATCTTACTGAAGAAACAAATGTAACATATAGGCACATAAAACAACAGATTTGAAATCCATGAAATTAAAAACAGGAAAACATTAAGAAAACTAATGAAACCAAAAGCTGAATCTTTTAAAAAAAATCAATAAAATTGATAAACATCTATCAAGAATGGCAAAATAAATACAGAAGACACAAATTACTAACAGGAGGTATCACAACAAATCCTGCAACTAATAAAAGAATTATAATAGTATAAAAAGATCTTCCACCTCCTATGTCATCAGGAAAATGCAAATTAAAATGATACTGAGACACCACTCCACACTTAGTAGAATGGCCAAAATCCAGAACACTGACATCATCATATCCTGGTGTGGATGTGGAACAACAGGAACTCTCATTCATTTCTAGTGGGAATGCCAAGTGGTACTGCTACTTTGTAAGACATTTTAGCAGTTTCTTACAAAACTTAACGTATCAATGATCCAGAAGTCGCACTACCTGGTATTTACCCAAAGGAGTTGAAAAATAAAGACCTCACAAAAACCTGCAAATGGATGTTTATATCAGCTTTATTTATAATTGCCAAAACTTGGAAGCAACCAAAGTGCCCTTCAGTAGGTGAATGGATAAACTGTGGTACCTCCAGACAATGGAATATTATTTGGCACTAAAAAGAAAATAAGTTATCAAGCCATGAAAAGGCATGAAAGAATATTAAATGCATATTACTAAGTGAAAGAATACAATCTGAAAAGGCTAAATATTGTATGATTCTAACTATATGACATTCTGGAAAAGGTAAAACCACAGAGACAATAGAAAGGTCAGTGGTTGCCAGGGTTGCAGGAGTAGGTGGGGCACAGAGGAATTAAGAGGGCAGTGAAACTGCACTGTATGATACTATAATATTATATATACATGTCATCATGCATTTGTAAAAACCCATGGAATGAACAACAGCAGGAGTGAACCCTTATGTAAATTATGGACTTTGGGAGATAATAATGTATCCATGTAGGTTCATCAGTTGTAACAAGTGTACCACTCCGGTGAGACGTGAGAGAGAGTGTTAAGGAGGAATCTATGGATGTGGGAGCAAAGGCTATATGGAAAATCTCTTTAACATCCTTTCAACTTCGCTGCTAATCTAAAAGTGCTTTAAAAATAAATAAAATTACTGTAAAAATAAAGTCTTAAAAGAAAGAATAAGAAGAGAATATTATTAACAACTTTTCATTACAAAATTCAACAACTCAGAATTCCTTACGTATCACAAACTAGCAAAGGTCATATAGATAACCTGAATAGCTTCACAGTTATTGAAAAAAATTGAATCTCAAATTTAAAAGTTTCCCCAAAGCGAGTATCTAGGCTGAAGTGTCTCACTAGAGAACTTTACCGAACAATTAAATAAGTACCGACATCCTTATGTTGAGTTTTCAGAGAAGGTCAGAATATCTCAGACAGCTGGGAAATAAGATTAGCAATACTGTGCTGAGATAAGGATCTTGTTGCTACATCACTTTGGAAAATTTGAGTATGTAGGTTTAGGCTAACCATGTATTTTTTAAACTGAAACACTTTCATATGTAGCTCAGTTCTCATGGTAACAAGTAAACAAAACGTTTGAGCCATTAACTTTATTACTGTGTGAATGAGAAAGAGGCAAGGGCCACACGTTAAAGAATTGACTTGTAAATGAGTATACCTTGCAGTTGTTTTCCCAGAAAGACTTGGGAATGAGATCGATTGGTAGATGCGTCTTCACAAGCCGGGGTGATGGATTCTTCTCTAATTGTTCTATCCCTGGGAAAATTTGGTTTGATTATAGAGATACTAGAGTTTCCAAAGAGCCTGCATTTCCTGATTTTCTCAACCAACCTTTCAGGATATTTCTAAGCAGTATATAATGCTGTCAAATTTTGAACCATTCACAAGCATTCTAAGAGGCAGTATTTTCTAATGGTTAAGAGCTTGGGTTCTGTGGTTAGCTCTTTCGTTCAAATCCTTTCATCTCTTATTTATCATTGAAACATCTGGAAGTATCTCAGTCTCTAGGCTTCACTTTCTTCACCTCCAAAATAAGGAGTAGTTATACCAACTTTAGCAATTTGGAGTTTTATAATGTGCATTATTATAAATAATTATAAAAATGTTTTTTTATGTCAAAGAGATATTGACAGCTAGTAATTCTCACATAGACTATTATTTTGTGGCAGCTATGTTAGTATAGATGATATCCTTGTATAGCATCAGCTGCTGTATCTGCCTTTTCGTTATTTCCTTTATGTGTCATATATTATATATACATACATATACTACATAAATACCAAATGAAATTGTTGTATAGTTTTTGGGTATTAGCTAAACTCTCCAAAGTCATACACCTAACATATGGTAGAATTTAGTTTCAAATTAAGTCTTTGGGTTAGGGATATACAAACTTCTTGAGACAGAAAGTATCCATTTATTTTCTATATTAAGAGCTGGGAAGATCCCAGGAGCCTGGATCACTATGTAAATAACTTGCCCAGTCAGAAGGCACTTTTGGAGTAAAGGCATACTCATAGAATTTCAGACATAGACTAGGAAGAGCTGGGCTAATCCTTTTAATTTATGACTTTTTAATGGACTCAGTGGCCTTTCTCATAGCTCAGATATATCTGTTAATGATGCCATCCCCTACAGAGTCATCGATCTTAAAATCTCAATTATAGTAGTCTCCTCCTCCAAGTCTCACATCCAATAAATCTTAGAGTCCTATGCATTTTTTTTCACAGTATTACTTATATCCAAGCTAACCTATAGATTACCTATTAATCCTATATTATCTTCCCATCTTTTGCATACAGTGGCACACTTGCCCCACATTATACCTGACTCACTCATTCAAAGCAATACTATGCTTCAGTTATTTACAAAACTTAATTACATATGCTAAAAAGCCACTCAATTTCTAATATAGCATCCTTTTAAAAATGTTCTATACAGCACTTATTTTTGTCTGACAGTTTATATTTGTTTGTTTATTGTCAGTTCCCATACCTCTTCCCATCTTCATTCCCAAACACATGCACTGAAATGGAAATTCCATAAGAGCAGGGATGTAGCTTGTTTTGTTCACCAATAAATATTCTGGGGAGAACAGGTCATAGCACATGGTTGTATGAAGAACCCCGTAAAATCAGTGCAGATAGGGTTGGCAGACTTAGGAAATAAATATACAAGAATCCCAGTTAAATCTGAATTTCAGGCAGACAACAGACACCTATTAGTATAAGTATCTCCTCTGAACCATTTGGGATATACTTACACTAAATAAAAGAGCTATGTATCTGATTTTCAAATTTAATTTGGTATCCTGGATTTTATCTGGAAGCGTTAATTATACATCTGTAAAATTCTACCAGGCATTTCATTATGCTTCCACTGGTAGCTACAACCACTTTATCCAGCATGCAGAAGTGAGAAATCACAATCTCCCACAGCGCACTCTTCCTCAATGCCATGACGAGGAATTTTATGTCTGTTTGTTTTATGAAGTTTTCCCTATCCATTCTTTCTCTTTCCTTCCTCAACTTCACCGAAAGATTTCTCACCCTCTCCCATCTTGTAATTCTTTTGCTACGTGAAGTCCTTTCAATGAACCCTGTACATGCACAAACATGATTGCTGGGAGTACATAATGGCATTGCAAGTATTCACATTCAGGCTCCAGGGTAAATCTGAGCAACAGTTTCCTCTACTCTACCTGCTGAACCTCCCCTGCTCACTCTCTGGTGATGCCCCACAGCCTCACTCCCCACCTGCAGCCCTTGGTCTCTGCCCGTAATCCCTGACTCCCCTGTCCCTGGTTACTTAGATTCTGTCACTTGTTATTTCAGACTTTTCTATGGCTCTGGAGTCAGCGCACTCTTGCATTCATTTTGATTGCTTGTCCCAGAATAATCCTTTAGTTCTAAGCTTTATCATTTGCTTTCTGATTTTAGGCAGCCACACAGAAGGAATGACACCTCTGTTGATCCTTCTCTGCCTATGGAAGTAAATGGCTCCCAAAGGGGAGGAATTTGGATTCTGCTCTTTAAATTTATAGATATTCACCATCATACTACAGTCTTCTTATCCCAGGTTTCTAGCAGCGTGGGAAAGGCAGGCCTTGCTTTTTGAACCCTTATCACTTGCCTACAGAACACCACACCCTGCTGATTCTTTCTTAGCTCACTGAGTATTTCTTGAAAATTACAAGCCCTACGTGATTTCTGTCTAGTCTCCAATTGTTCTCACTTTTCCTGTCTTTCATTGTTGTTGTGGTGGTGGGTTTTTTTCAGTCCCTGGACTAAACCAAGGTCTTTTCTGCATCTAGGGCCTCATACCCACAAGTCCTGAAATATGCTTTCTCCAACTACATGTGTGGCTTTAGGTCTCCATTCACAGTTGATATCCCTGAATATCCAATTGAAAGAAAACTCTCCTCTTGTTCTCTTTAGAGCCCTATTCTTTGGATACATTGACCAATAATATTCATGTATTGTTAGTTTATTTACTTGTTTAATGTCATAATATTATTGCAAGCTCCTTGTGGGCAGGGCATCTAATTTCCTGATCACTTTATATCTAGCCCATAACATAGTGCCTAGTTCTTAGAAACGATGAATAAATATTTGTAGAATGAAAAATGAATTCAATTAATAATAAGTTTTATATTTTGAGAGGCATTGGTATTTCTTTACTTATTTAATTTCAGCAATGTCCAAAATTAAGAAATTATTGTCCTAATCTGGTAAATTCTGCACAAAAAAACTCAGTAAAAGACAAGAAACATTTTTGCCTATCAACCAAAATTTTAGTTATTTTCTACAAATTACAAAATTATAATTCCTGGGTGATTTAAAATTACCTGAAGTTCTTACTCCAGGGAGAACCATTTCCAGCATTGGAACTTTAGCAGTTATAAAATCTCGCTTACATTTTTCAACATCTCCATCATTTAAAATCATGTCCAGAATTTCACTAATCCAGGTGGTACCTGTGGCAATAAATAACATTCTTTTACAACCTTCACCTGAATCTAGGGGGAAAAGGTTCCTGTTGGAAGCCTACTATCTTAATATATTCTCTTAGAAACTTAATTCTGCAGTTTCCCGTTCTATGCCTAAATGCCCTTTTTAGTATACTCAAAGTAGATGGCTACGAGACAGGAAGGGGGCAGGGCACAGCCATTCAAGGAATGCTACAGCGAATAACATCAAAATGGTGGAAGAGTCAACCCCCAGCAGGCCCTGAGGCTCAAGATGGTGGGAGATTTGACTTCTAGTAGACCTTGAGCTTCATTAAATGCTTATTGTAATATGTTAGCATGGTGAATAGCAGGCACCATGGCAGCCCCAAGGCTAGCCACAAAAGGTCCAAGAGTGGGAAATGGCCACCTTCCTGGGAATCCCAGCCCCTTCCCCAGGCTAGTTAGACTGGTCCTTCCACTGATTTGCATATGAAGCTACCAAAGCCCATAAAAATGGGCAACACTGCCCCTCATGGGCCCGGCCTCTTTCTCTCCATTTGTCGGGAGATGGCCCACACTCTCTGTGGAATGTGTACCTACTTTTAATCTGAGTACCCAACCCCCACACCTCGTGGCCTTTCTCTTGCCTTTCTCTTGCCTGAATAAA
Organism: Camelus dromedarius; assembly: GCF_036321535.1. NCBI lineage: Eukaryota > Metazoa > Chordata > Mammalia > Artiodactyla > Camelidae > Camelus > Camelus dromedarius. The sequence continues at coordinate 69,515,757 of NC_087436.1, forward strand.
TCTTCCTTCACTCAACTGTGACTCATTCTTGAATTCTTTCCTGTGTGAAGCCAAGGACCCACACTTGGCGTGGCACATCCCAGGGGCTCAACCAAAGCCTGGGACACAGCCCTTCTCACGCCCCACATCTGGTTTTCTTGAATCAGCTATACTGACTGCTAAGAATGCTAATTTTATTTAGAACATTAATGATTTTGTAGAGAAGCTAATTTTCAGGAAATAAAAGTCAAAGTCAGACCCACATTTGTCTGGGAAAAAAACTCACCTGATTTGGGGTAAGTGGCTATCACTATGTCATCCCGCCTACTTTGGAACTGTTCAATCTTTTCCAAGCCACTTGCAAAAGCGTAGGTGATGGGACAGCCACGGACTATCTTCAGATTTTTTCTCAGGACGTCATTTTGGGAAGTCATTTTTGTTTCAGATTGTACGAATACTTAATAGAATATTTGCACAATCAAATCATGGAGAAATAAAGAGGATAAAAGTCAAAAGCTAAATAAGTAACGTTATTCTTAAGACTTTGTAACTTGACACAGAGCAAAGTTGGTCTTTAACCACTGAACACCAGAGGTCTAAATACAAAGGGCATTTTTATGCGCATACAGCTGTGGATTGCAAGAGTAGCAGCTGGCTCTGTGACAAGCAGAACAAAGGTCTTTAGTGGAGGCTTTGGACAGAAATGGAGCTGCATGTATTACTTTGAATTAAAAAAATCACATTTCATAGAAATATGCGAAAAATACCTGGAAAAATAAACCTATCACTTATCATTACACTTCAGTTGCACTTCATTTTTTCTTACAGGAAACTTGTCTTTTTTACCTTTGATCTTCTGTATATAATGCATTTGCTTTCGCTGTCTGCTTCTAAGATATCCTTTCTTTATCATTAGTTTCGGGCAATTAAATTATGGCATACCTTGGTGTGGTTATGGTCCCAGGTTTATATGTGTCCCGGTGCTTCAAGTTTATTGAGCTTCTGAGAATTGGGCATGTATAGCATTTACAGTCGTTATTTCTTCAAATTATTTTTTTCTGTCTTTCTCTCTTCCTTCTGAGACTCCAGGACACATAAAGTTGTTCACAGCTCACTTAAGCTCTATTCACTTTTAAAAATCTTTTTTTCCCTCTCTTTGTGTTTCATTTTGGATAACATCTATGGCTATTTCTTCATATTCACTAACTTTTCCCTTTGCAATGTGTACTCTGATGTTAATCCCATCCAATGCATTTTTCCCTCAGACATTGTAGATTTCATCTCCAGAAGATGATTTTGTGAATGATTATACTTCTCCTGTCTCAACTTTTTAGCATTTTGAATATACAAATAGTGACAGTTTAATGTCTTTATTTGCTAATTCTGACATCCATGTAAATTCAAGGTTGTTTTCAATTGACTAAATTTCCTTCCACTATGGTTGCCTTCTTCTGCTAGTCATTCTTGATATTTTTTATTAGATGCCTGGTGTTGTGTCTGGGGTTTTCCTTCCTGTGCTATTGCCTGGGAATTCTCGCAAGGCAGTTAGCTGGGGAAATTGTAGGGCTTCTTTTGTTTTCTATCCACTGTTGTTCATTGTGGTTGTTTCCAGGGCAAATTTATTTTTTGTTACTCTATCCTGGTTAGAAGCTACGATGATTAATTTTATGTGTCAACTTGATTGGGCTATGAGATGCTCAAATACTTGGTCAAATATTATTCTGGGTGTTTCTGTGAGGGTATATTAGGATGATATTAACATGTAAATCGGTGTCTTAAATAGAGCAGATTGTTCTGTCTAATGTGGGTGGGCCTTATTTAATCATTTGAAGGCCTGACTAGAACAAAATGTCTGAGTAAGAAAGAATCAGGCTTCCTGCCTGATGACCTTTAAACTGTAACATCAGTTTTTTTTCCCTGCCTCCAGAATGGAACTAAAACGCTGGCTTTTCCTGGATTTGCAGCCTGGCAGCTTTTGACCTGGAACCATACCACTAGCTCTTCTGTTCTTGGGCTTTCAGACTCAGACTGGAACTAATTCATCAGCTATTCTAGGTCTGTGGCTTGCCAATTCATCCTGTAGATCGCGGGACTTGCCTCCCTCTAAAATCACCTAAGCCAATTACTTATAATACATCTCTTTATGTGTATACACATAATATAAAAATTGCTTTTTATACTCTTTGATTAATAACTATTCTTATCATAATAATCCTAATAATACTAAACTTGAATTAGAATCTCATTGATCTGCTAAGGTTCTCATTGTGTCTTGATAGACTATTAGTCAGGGTTCTCCAGAGAAACAGAATCAATAGGAGACACACACACACACACACACACACACACACACACATATATAATGCAGGCAAAGGAGAGAGAGAGGTAAAGAGAGAGGGGTGAGAATTTACTTACATGATTGTAGAGGTAGACAAATTCCAAGATCTGCAGTTAGCAAGCTGGAGACACAGGACAGCCAATGTTGTCGTTTCTATCTGAAAGCCAGCAGGCTAGAGACCCAAGGAGAACTAATACTTTAGTTCAAGTATGAAGGTAGGCAGGAGAAATTCCCCTTACTCCCAGGAAGGTCTGCCTTTTTATGCTACTCAAGTCTTCAGCTGAGTGGATAAGGCCCATTCACGCTAGGGAGGGCAATTTGTCTTACTCAGTCTACCAATTCGAACACTAATCTCATCCAGAAATATACTAACAGACACACCTGGAATGTTTGAACAAATATCTGGGCTCTCTATGGTCCAATCAAGTTGACACACAAAACTGACCATCACAGAGGGGCTACTCATTTTTTTTCTGCTTCATTGTCACTGAACTTTGTAAGGAAAACTCTAGCCTTGCTCTTGCTTATGTGTTTCTCATTTTACAACCTCTCCCCCCGGCCCTCATGGAACGTAAACGTCCCAGAAATAGAAGAAACTGTAGAATGTAGACATTATAAAATTCTTCATAATCTATTGTTCCGTTTATTTCTGAGGATCTGTCAGTCAACAATAATGGATACAACCAGATGAATAGAGTTTGAATTAATAACAACCTAAATTATGTAATATCTTAAATAAACTTCTGTTGCTTCTAGTAAAATAACTATAACTAGATATCAGAGGTTGCCAACCTCTGTTTGGCATTGATTGATACATATGTTTTTATCAGGCAAATATTTTGTCAGTGATTTGGTGATTCCAATTTCCCTGAGGGCACTTTAAACATTGACTGCACTTGCTCAGCTTTCCTTAGTCACTTGTGTAATGAGACCACAAGTGAAATCACTACTATGAAAGCTAGCGGCTGCTTAAACTCATATGCCTAACATTGATTTGTAGACAAAAAGACCTGCTTTTGATTAGGAAAAAAATATTTTGGTGTAGCAGCCTGGTATTTTAGAGGTAACTCCTCCACATCCTGCTGCCACCCTCACTCCTCAACCCCTTAAAAAAGTCTAGAAGAGAGAAAGCTGGACACATTAAAAATTTTTTTACATTGTAAGACATGCATTATATGTCAGATTTTCTGTCTTATAATTAATGGGTATGCACACAAAAATAATGTATCTTTTAATTTCTCCAGTAAAAATAGTTATTGAATAATGGCTTTGTCTTAAAATAGACAGCATTTTATGCTAGAAATATGGTGAAAATAATTTGAATTTTGTATTTTCCTTACTGCTCACAGAGTAGAAGAATTAGGGACTCAGAGGCCTAGAAAAGGGTAGATTAATGACAGAGCAGAATCTAGCACAGAGTAGACACAGACAGGTTTAGAGCAGGCAAAAGCCTAAGGCAAGTGTGCCAATGAGAGGGCGTTTAGGAAAATTAAATTAAATATTCTATGTTAAATTGCTGTCTTCTCTATGCTTCTCATTTATCCTCTATTTTTGATAAAGTATCTGATTGCTTCTGTAGTACCTTTGTTAGTGCAGGGGCAGGTTCTAGTAGAAAAAAATTCTCCAGCATGAATTACTGGAGAACATGTTGGCAGCCTCATGAAAGGAACAAGTAATGGCCAGGAACTTAGCAAAGGAGGAGATGGAAAGACGAGAAATTGAGTATGTAAACACTCAGCCTGGAATAAAGTAGGTACTGGATGGACTGAATGAATGAATGAATGAATAGTGAGACCTGCACTTCTCATCCAGACTCTTCTAAGACCTTGGGGATAGTGTTACTTCCGAGTTTGAATATAAGGGATGAATGACAGCAGAAGTCAACATAGTATATTCAGATATTAGATTTGAATTTTGCATAATATATGAAATAGCTTTCCTCTATTAATTTCCTAGCAAATCATTTCTTCCCAGATAATACAAAGGTAAATATCAATTCAAAATCTCATTTGAATACTTGTATAGTCTGAATTAATTGAGGGAAACAAGTGAGGCCCTCTTTTTCTTCTTTGGTTCCAGAATGTAAAATTCAGAAATATAATTCCACTTACCAACTCTTATTATGTATACAGATTATTATGAGAAAGCAAATGGATATTGAGGATACAGTTTTATATATCATCAGTTACAAATTATATAGACACATTTATTTCCCGCATAGTAAGTGATTAACACTATGTTATACATTTAAATATCAGTGCTGGTCCTAGTTCATGTCTTTTCCATTTTTTTCTTTATTTTAATGTAACTTATACTATTATTTTATATTTGTATAATTGATTCAAAATCGTTATTTAAATACTGTCCATGTACAAACGCCATGTACTATTGTCATCACTTGAGAGCTTGTTAGAAATGCAGAATCTCAGGCCGCAATCTAGAATCAGAATCTGTATTTTAATAAAATCCTCAAGTGATTTATGAGCACAAGAAAATTTAGGAAGCATGATTTTAAACCACTTTTTATCTACTCTCTAATAATACAAGGTAAACATAAATGATTCATCAAAATGAATTGTGTCTCCTAGAAATTAAATTGTATTGATTCTGCTTAACATATATGACCTCTGATCATTACCCACAGTGACGATAAGCCTTACTTTCATTTTGTGGGAGTGATTAGGAAACGGAGTTGCAGGGAGTCTCCTCACACACACAGCAAGTGAGTGCGTGACTCAGAAATTGACTTGTTTTCCTAGCTCTGCTCTTAGTCATACTGCAAATCTATGTCGGTGGGCCTGACCAGAGTCAAAAGATGTTCCTGATTTACCTCATTCAAATAAGGGTGTTCACAGTTTGTAAGGAATTTTTTTTTTTTTTTGACAAAGCCAACTACCCTCTGACAAAAAGCTTACGTTCCTTATGCTGCAAAAATGTTGTCAGAGAACTATGGATATGAGTAACAAGATGAAAATAAAGCAGCGGATTGTGAACACATCCTAGTCACATCTGGGACGTGGGTGTAACCAACTCAGGGACTTAGGAGGAGCAGTCCTGAATTAGCATTGCCGCATCACGACCAGTGAATGATGAGGTTTAGAATTATGTGAGAAGGTAAATTCAGGGGAGGGGACCCAAAGACATACAACAACTGATAACTAATGTGATTGAGTCAGATACCCTGGAAGATGGTTTATAAATGACATTTACTTTAGAATATAAAAATTCGTTCCTAAAAATCTTGTAAGTCTTACGTGAAAGTGACAGACCACGTTACGCGGTTACTTACTGTAGTTTACATGGCACTGCGCGTCTTCCTAGTTAGATCGAGCCGCAGGCTGAAAGTCTCAATGCCTAAAACTGGCTTTAAAAAGGAAAAACGGAAAAAAGAGAAAAGTGGAAAATAATGCCCCTCTTAGGAGACACGGAGTCATCTGACATTAAACCTGAATGGTTCTTTTTTTTTTTTCTTCAGGTGGGTATACCATGTTTATTTTAATACATCTCATTCGTTTGTTTTGAATGGTTATTTTAATGAGAAAATAGTATCTCTTCCATTTGTTTCACCCTAACAAAGTACAGCTCTGCTTGGTCCACATCAAGCCACTAAAATAAGTGAATTAAATAACATGTTCTGTATTCTGGAAAGTATGTTAAAGTGATGTGTGTGCGCGCGCATGCAGGTGTGTACATGGGGGTGGGGGAAGAGAAGGGAGGACTACAAGTGGATTCCTTCTTCCTTTATGAGGCTTACGGTTCTATGAGAAGTCCCCCAACCCTGACATTCTTCACAAGAGTCTCACTGAACCCAGAAAAGTAAAAGCGATCACTGAAAGTCTGAGAAAGCCTGCATAGCGTCAACAACAACACTGAGTTTCCTGTGAGAAAATTGCAATTAGGGAAAAACATCCCAATTATAAACATGTGTTCAAAATGGAAACCATTCAGGGAGCACCATGCTCTGTGGATGCAAGATCAAAACTTAGAAGAGAAAAGAGATTGAAAAAGAAAATTTTACCTTGCGGTTGAATTTCCTTTTTCAGTTTAAATTTCAGTTAGTGGTGCAGCTGCCGAAGGGACCTCTGGGTACAGATGGTAGTCCTTGGAAGGGCAGGCAAGAGAAGCCCCAGGAGACTCACTCCAGGGAAGAAAAATAAGCTTAAAGATATGATCTGAAGGCTGTAGTCAGTGACTTCATAGGCTGTTAAGATATACAAGGTTTGAACTATACACACAGAGGCAGGGCCTGTTGTTTCAATAGCTGGAAAAGCCAGGAAGCCTTGAGAAGGAAATGGGTCAGGGTGGAGACCAAAAGTAAATAAAGTCAGAGATTACCTGGATTTAAAGTTCTCCACACTCCTTCAAAGGGTTTGAGAGAAATACATAGGGAAAGAACCTGAAGGGTCAGTGGACGGATACCCGTTGCTTCTCTACAACTTCTAAGAATGTCTTGTAATAATTTTGGTTACATTGGAAAGCCATTGTGTGTGTGTTTCTGTGCATGTACACATATGTGTGAGTTTTCATCTGAAAGAAACATGAGTTTCCAATATCATGAAAAAAGCATATACCAAGGGTAAAATAATTTTGACATCAGAAACGGGGAGGGTAGAACTGATGGTTGAAGAATACATTTGCTTTCTGTCACTCTAACCATTTCTACAACCTCTCAGACCTTTTGTTTCGTTTTGTTTTATTTGTTTGTTTTTTGTGTTCTAAGTCCCATATACTCAGATAAAGAGTTTAGTGGGAGAATAATGTGGTAAAGATGCTAATGTTGGATGAGACTAAGGTCCAGCATATCCCTGCCATGCAGAAATAGAGAGCAACAGTTTTAGAGATCTAGATTCTTTTTGTGAAGGGTCCAAATGCTAAATGTGTAACTATTGGCAACTAACTACATGCATCAAACAATATAAACACTTTTGTATGGCACATGCCAAGGAATGTAATTTGCAAAGGTGTTTGGCATAAGGTGTTAATTTCAGAAAAACTCTACTTAGATGTGCATAGATTGCCTGATAACCACATTATTAATTAACTCATCAAACTTCAGTTGGTATATACTAATTGAAAAACACTCTAAATCAGAGATTCTTGAATTTTAGCATGTTTCAGAATCATCTGGGAGGCCATGACAAAACATAGATTACTGAGTACCAATTCCCAGTGTTTCTGATTCAGTTGGCCTAGGGTGAAGCCTGAGAATTTGCTATTACAACAAATTCTGAGATGATGCTGATGCTACTGGTTTGGGGACCATACTTTGAGAACCATGAGTAAAAATATCTCTTGTTTTAAAATATATATTAATATCCTATGGTTAACTCATTCATTAATCTCTTTATCCATTCATTTATGTATTCATTCAGTCATTCACCAGACCTATCATGTTCCAGATACTACACTAGAATAAAACGAAAAGCATTAATGTTTGCCTTGCTGATTTATAAAAAATTATTGATTGAATGCATTCTGTATCTGTTGATAGCTCAAATTTTACCCATGAGATTCAGAGATTCTAAAAGATTTGTCTAAACTCCTAAACATTAGGTAAAGAATCAGGCTCAGAAAATAACTTGTGACTTTTAAGCCATGTAAGCTTAACAAACAGAGTAACAGAGATAGAAGAGGGATTAAGAAAAACAAAAGATTCACAGTGCATGTATTCTTTTTCCCCTAAAATTAATCCTGTGTACACATCAACCAGTCTAAACAGAAGTATTTAAGAAGATTAGATCCTTTCAATTTCACTGTCTAATAAAATAAATAAATTCTATGAAGAGTTAAATAAAAATTAGGAAATTATTTTATGGCAGGTGAGAAATATAAAATTGAGAGGCACTCAAAACTTTAAAATATTTGTTTTTCTCTTTGTAAAAGTAATAAATGAACATTGCAAAATAATTCTAGAAGATATAGAAAATACAGATTTAAATCTGTTCTAAATTTTACTACAGAAACAACCACTATTAATATTTGGGTATTTGCAGAATACTCTAAATATTTTCATTCCGCTTTCTCCTGCAAAAAAGGTATTATATTATACATACCAGTTTTACACTGAATTGTGCTACAATAATATTTCATACTTCAGAAAAAAATTTAGAAGCAGAATTGCTAAATCAAAGATATATCCTTTGTAAAGTTCATCCCAATTTAAATTCTCATTAGCAGAATATCAATGCACATTTTATCCATCCTAATGACCAACATTTGATATGGCAAACCTGTTGTATAAACTTATGGGCAAAAATTATCATCTCATTATTTAGTTAGCACTTCTTTAGTTACATCAGAGTTTGACTTTTTTATGCTATTCTGATTTAATGTGTTTTTTAAAAGGGATGGGTAAGTTATTGATAGTCTCTTCTTATTTTTCTGTTAAAATATTTATGTCCTTACAGTTTGAGGCCTTTTTATATATTAAGGACAAAGAATTACTTTTTCCATGAATAGAACAAATGTTTCCCCATTTGCCATTTTAATTTTATTTATTTCCTTCACAGGAATTGTGACATGCAATTTACTTTTGCATAATAGCCTGATGTTTATTAACTAATTTTAGTTTTTTTATGATTTATCTTATAAGAAGATAAGTTACTTGAAGACAGAGAATGTGTCTTATGCTTTTTTAAAAAATGCGTATAGAAGGCAAATACAAAGAAATGCTGAATATACATTTGATTTTTGTACCGGCATTAGTAAGGAAAGGGGCTTCTAAATTTTAGCCACACATACATAAATAACCACATTGGACATTATTTTTTATTGCATGTTTATAAAGATAGTATCTTCAAATTGTGATCCTAGTAATACTGAATAAATGTTCTAAATTTTTTAAAGAGCAAGTTCAAACATGGGAAGTGAGAAGAAACGTTAGAACAGGAAATGTTATTTTTGTGATATTTAACTCAAGGCAAAAGGGATGATAGCTTTTTTCAGATTATGATGTTTTTCCTAATTCTCTTTTATGTTTTGAGGACATTTCTTTTTATTTTCCTTATCTAAGAGTATGCAATTTAATATCCAAATATATATCTATGTTCTCCAAATTTCTATGTTCTTATACCAGTGGTTTCTGCATATATAATATTTTTCTCAGTTACCTTTCTTATGAATGTGTGAGTCCAAAGGAGAAGCTAATCATTTTTGAAACTGTGTATGTACCTGTAAATTCCTGAGCACAGGGATATCTTTTCCCCCAAGCTAAGAGTCACTTCCTTGAAATTCTTTATGTCATCATAGCTCATCTACCTGGGAAGGCAGGGATTAGGTTGAAGATCAATCTGCTTCCTCTCTGAAGGCAGGTAATACTGACAGGTCTCACCAAAATGCTTTTGCCTCACTTCCTTTTCAGAACTAGGGAAGTCCCTCATCTGAATATTGATATCCTTGTATAACTTAGTCATTTTTATTGAAGAGGGATGGTAGCAATAAAGGACATTATTGGATAAAGAAATATTCACAATAAATATAAATTATGCCATTAGGAAATAAATAAAAATGTCCAAAAGGAGGCTGACAGAATGTAGATTTCTTTCCTTAAATGTCTTCAAAAGCAAAAGAATCTGCTTGTTCAACATAGTTAAAAATCCCTTGATGGCAAAACCTGGAGTTTATTCCTCCTTATAAACTAATTGTCTTTCAAGGTCTTACTTAGGGACATCAGGTTTTATACTACAGCATGAATAGTATCTCTTAGAATTGTAGAATGCACAACACATACAACTGTACTTGCTAGTGCTATAGACTAGCAATGATCCTGACCCTTAGAATCAACTTGGTAGACATTTTGAATTAAAGGCTGTTTGATTTATGTTAATAATCATAGAGTTAGTGGCATATTAAAAGGAATTTTTAGTCCCAGATATAGGGAGCAGATTAATTTTATTTAGTCAATTGTGCTTGGTAAATACCAGCATGTAATTAATCTCACAGTTGTTTTCTCATAATTCTTTTGAGCCAAAGTCCAAGTAGTCAGCTTCAATGAGAAGTTAGTAGAGTGATAAGATCATGAACTTCAGTGTCTGCAAGATAAACTTGAGTTCAAACACAGATTCTCCCACTTACTTGTGGGTAAACACTATTGAAACAAAAATGAGCAGTAAAGTAAATTCTCGTATACAACTGCTGCCAATCAAATATATTCTCTTCTTCCTCAAGAAAGGGACCTTAATTTGGTCAGATGAAGCAAGGTTCTTGGGGATGTGAGTATGGATATATATTCTTTCTTCTTTCTTTCTCATTGTTAATAAAAGTGAGTTTTCAGAACAATAGATAGTGAATGTCTCAGCACCAGAGTTGTAATCTTGGGTCCTATAGGAGTGTGTACTTTCTTAGCTGCCAAAGAAAAAAAGCCCTGTTTGACAGCTTTGGAGTTTGTAAATAATACTGGCCTTATCTTGCTTCTGGAGAGGGAAATTAACAAGGTCTGCTATCTAATATCTGGTCACCTCCTTTCCATATATACACACCCCCTTCAACACACACAACACACACACACACACACACACAAATGCCAAGAGGGTAAACCTCACTCTTGTTTACCATAATGTTAAAGGGCTTGAGTTGAAGCCCTTTCCGCCGCTTATTCCACGGTGGGAGAGAAGTGAGTAGAACACAAGATGGCTCTTTCCTTCCTGTGCTAGGCTTGAGAAAGGTGACCAGCTGCCTTTACTGCCCATTCTTTTCCTGTGGTTTACATTTCTTGAAAAAGAAACAATCAAAAACTCTCATAAGGAAGTACATCTTTGGCCTGAGACGCCATAAGCTGCCTCAGCAAAATGTAAAAATGAGATTTTCTATTAGCATGTAGTTTGTACTTTAATATCCCAGATTTTACGCTGTGATTTCTCCCTCTCTGACCTCTGCAGCTTTGGAGACACTTGGCCAATATCTGGACCTCACCCACTCAGCCTGATAAAGTGTGTGCCTGAGCAAGAGTCCCTATCAAACACATAGCTTGGTGTATGTTTTTAAAAATGAATATTTAATGGTTTGTATTTTAGATTGAGATATACCTTTGAACATATATCAACTGAGTAAAAATATTGTATAATCAAATTTTAGAAACATATTTAGAAATTATGATTTCATAGCTGAGCAAGTCCTAAGAAGAATTTTCTGTTGTCTTTTAAGCACCTATCTTCTAGATTTTTACTAAAATTGTTTTTGCATAAATTCCATCATTTACTGCTTTAGAAGTTAGATTGTTAATGCTGTTGAGAATTTTGACTTTCATAGCTGGATGAGGTAAACACATATCAAAGAGTAATTGGTCTAAAAGAGTTGTTTTATGACCATCTGAAATATAAAAAAAAAAGATTGTTTTGACTTTACTTGCACAAAATAAAATGCATCTATTTTTCTTTTGCAAGGTATAGTAATGATGTTTTCATTTTGCTTTTAGTAAAATTAAGGTGATAGTATATGTTTTAGTTCTTGAACTTTCCAAAGTTTATATTAATTTGAGATCTATGAGACCTTTTAAGGTACTACATATTTTTAAAGAAATAAAAAGCTGACTCTAGGGTTAATTTTATGTCACTTGGCTGTACAGTATTTTAATTGACATGGTTGAACACACATCCTATGAATACCTCAACATACTCATAAAATAGTAATAAAAAAACTTTAACCAGGAAGTAAACACAGAATGATGATTCAGACTTCTGTAAGTATAGGTGGCTCATGCATTTGCTATTCTTCATATTATTTTTAATTTTTCCTAAAGAGTTGTAACTTTCTGAGACAGACTGAAAATACTGAAAATCTTATAAGGGGTAAAAGTATAGAAAGCATAGAATGATAATTAAACTCTCACCCCTACCCCATTCACACTGTTTGTGATCCTTTGCCTAGGATGTAATTAATTCTTTTGTTTTGATGACTTCATTTTTAAATACTCATCCCTTTCTAGTCTACATCATTTTCAGCCAATTATGTTAGAGATTTAGAGTTGAAGGTCAAAACTAAAGATACTTTCTACCCTGGCCTCTGCCACTTTGCTCTCAGGATAGCCTGGGAAATAGTTCTTAATTTCTCCAGTGTCAATCTTCTACTTTATAAAGCACTGACTTTGGTCGGGATGAGGTAGGGTGTTAAAGCAAGGCTGAATTGCCTAGATTTGAATCTTAGTACTGTCGGACATTGGGGAAGCTACATACTATCATTGTACTTCAGTTTTATCCTATATAATATGATGATAATACTGTGCCAAATTCATAAAGACAATGTGTAAATTTCAAAAGATATTTGTGAAGCACTTAGTGCAATGTTCCACTGGTAGTCACACTAAGTGTGAACTTCGTTATTATTCCTGCATTCACTTTCTAATTCAGTAGCAAGATAGGCTAGAACAATAGAGAATGCTCTAAGCAGTGACTAAGCAGAAATGGGCAACTTACTCAAATTCTTAATGAGCCAGATGCAGTTATGCTCACGGAATTTTGTCCACAACAGTAGTGACTTTATCCTCATGGAACTGCCATCAACAGCTGGCTTCCTCCTCAGTTATGCTAAGTCTAATTTTCCTTACAGGTCAGTCCCTAGAAATAACATTTGAGCTTTCCATTCCATTGTCTGACAAAGTTCCACCAAGATGTCCATTTCTGCTACTATATATTTATATGTGCATATAAAATTTCAATGCATATGTGCATTCTTCTGCAGATCTCTAACAAAAGATGTAAATAGGACACAAATGTATCAGTATAAATTGACTGTCAGAACTGTATGTCTGAAGGAAAAGCCGGGCTGGGGTACTCATAAATCTAAGCGTAACAAACGTCAGATTACTGATCTGAGTTCTGCTGGGCTAACTCGTAAATATAAGTTAATAAGTGTTGGTTTGCTGATTCCCTGCTCATGTTTTTTTTTGTTTGTTTGTTTTGTTTTGTTTTGCTAGCCAGCTGGATTTTCAGAGAGACATATCTGGCCTTGAAATGTTGGTTTGCTGCCTCCCTGCCTCTGCTTTTGTGATAATGATGCCACTAAAGCTGTTCCATGCCTATTGGCCGAATACCCCAAGCTTGTAATTAACCCTATAAAACCTCATGCACACGTCTTGGAGGTTCTCAGAGCTTCGGAGCAGAAGCCCCTCTGAGCCCGCCGGCGTAATACATCTGAGTGCTTCAACCCTCCGAGTGGTGCTTGTTTCTTGGCTGGCCTGCCATTTCCATAACACATGGACACAATGTTAATGTTTAATAAAGAGTGTTTGTGGTCTGAGAGTGAAGCAGAACATATGACTTTAGAATTATTAGAGCTTGCTTAATATAAAACTGTTTCTTTTCCCAATTTTGCTCCAGCTGAGTATTAATGGAGTCTGGTTTCATGGGCACTTTTTGGAGAGTATTGCTTGCAATAAAAACCACCACAATTTATCAATAATCTCCACAATGCTGAAACCAGTTCTGTAACAAATGTCACTTTTAAGTTTTTGTGGGGTCCTTGTTTTTCAATTTTTTATAAAATATGCATAATAAAATATTTTATTTTGTGCCATTGTGTAATAATTTCCAGTCACTAGTAGTTCCTAGAAATCAGAAGAAAAAAATAAAAACACAAAACAGGACTTTTAAGTGTAGCAAACAAATGTTCAAAAAAATCTTTCCATGATAAAATGAAATTTATTACAACAAATATTGCAGAGCTAATGAGATCAGGGAAACCCCAGAATGAAAGCTGCCTCTCCATGACAAGACTCTGAGTTGATAATATTAATAATAATACCATATTAGAATTTGTAACCATTAGCAGGTGACTCTGTGGTTAAGTATGTACTATCGACATAGGGTTGCAAATTGGAGCCCAGATATTAAAGCTGCAATAAAATTTTTCCAGGTTGATAGTGGCCACAGATGAAAGTAGAAATATCCTCTAAGGAAAATTATCTTAAATATGGGTCTTTCGGGATTCTAACATGTAAAGTTCACATAATTATTATCTCACAATAAAATTACATAACACAGAATGAAATAATCCATAATAAAATAGAGATTGTAGAAACAGAAATAATGGATTCAAATCTTCCAATACGTCAGGTGTTGGATTTATCAGATATTGAATTTAAGTTAATTATGTATAAATGTTTTAAGAAATAAAATATTAATAAAAATTAAACTATCAAGATGACTAACACTAAAATGAAATTTAAAAAATTAAAATCATTGAGGTGAAAAATTCAATAGATGGGCAAACAGCAAAATAGTAAAACTGAACAGTCCTGAAAAGGACTATAGCAAGAGAATATGAAAGAAAAGAGTCGAGCTGTAGAAAATTAGATGAAATGAGAAGTTCTAATGTATGTGCAATTGAAGTTCTGAAAGGAGAGAACAGAAAAAATGGAGCTGATAAATTACTTACATGGTGAATGAAAATTTTCCGTGAAGGATAAAGTATGTGACTCTTCAGGATCAAGATGTACAATATATTGTAAACAGGACACATATTAAAAGAAAAAAAATCCGCCGGGAGGCACATAGCTGTGAAGCTGCAAAGAACGAAAATGAAGAAAATATTTTAAAAGCAAGAAGAGATGCCTTGTAAAGGAGTAACAGTTGGGCTGCCAATAGATTTCATAAACAACAATGGAAACCAGAAGGCTGATACAAAAAAGCACTAAAGCAGGTACCACAAAGCTATTCATCTCTGTATCCTCAGGACTCAGAGCTAAGTGAGCCCTATGAGCAGGTAGCCACGTGCCCGGTAACTAGCAGGTGCCTTCCACTTTGGAGCTTCATTCACAAAGAACCCTCTTAAATTGCACTGTAATGGATTTTCTTGGACTAGGTTTTACTTCAGGCTGTAGTTCACAACACTTTCTAAACCTGTTTCTTAAAATTATTATTTAAAAATTTTAAGATGATTGTAGATTCACGTGAAGTTATAACAAATAATACAAAGATCCTAAACCCTTTACATAATTTTCCCCAGTGGTAACATCTTGCAAAACTGTAGTATTATACCAACACAGGATATTGATGCAGTTAAGATGCAGAGTATTTCTGTCACTGCAAGTTCTCTCTGGTTGTGCCTTTATAGCTTTACCTGCTTCACTCCAGTCCCTTCCTTAAATCCTGACAACCACTAGTTATTTTTGTATTTCAGTTTTTTTAAAAAAAAATTTTATATATATGGAATCATACAAGATTTAAACTTTGGAGGTTAGTTTTTCTTTATTCTGCATAAATCCCTGGAGATTCTTCTTAGTTTTATGTATCAATAGCATATTTCTTTTTATTGCTCATTAGTGAATCTTGGGTAAGAGTCTGTACCACAACAGAGAATGGTTAATGGCAGAGGGAGCAATGCTCTACCAAGTGTATTCTGATGTGGACCCGATGGAGGGTAAAGGATAAAAGAGGTCTGACTGAAAGGTCAGTAATTATACATGGAGATCTGGATCTAATATTATGGACAATATTATGGACAAAAAGGTGGTCATTACTGAGAATATTGTGAGCAATTATCACCAGCAGCAGGAGTAGAATTTTACAGTGGTTTCAATATGCTACATGAAGAATAAAAGTAACGGGACCTTCCTAACCTTCCTTGCTTTAGGTGCTACAGAATCAGTAGGATTAGCCCAATCTTTTGAAACTTAATATATCTAGACTAGCCATAAAGGGGAAATGAGGTATTTTAACATCATGAGCTTGGGTGGGGGGTGGTGTATAGCTTAGTGGTAAGTGCATGTTTAGCGTGTATGAGGTCCTGAGTTCAGTCCCAGTACCTCATTTAAAAAATTAAAAAAATAAAAATACATAAAAAGTAAAAAAGTGGCAAATGATAGAAAGAATATTTTAAAATGTTATCATTGTGAACTAGATTAAATTGCCTATGTCAAAACATGATGTCTTAAGATAACTTCAGATTAATTCAATGAGTTAATTGTAATCTTTGTTTACATGGTGACTTAAAGGCTGTAATAAAATTACATTCTTCAGAAGCCTGGGTTCTAAGAGAATGAGAGACTAAAGAGTTACGGGAAAATCTTAAGTCAGAAAGATAATTTAATATGGAGCCTCTAAAACTACATAATGTTATATTTATGGTAAAGAAGTGAGAAGAAACTAGTTGACAAATTTTCTCTGAAGACAGAGAATAAAAAGAGGATTATTACCCATGATTTATGCAATTGGTCTCCAAAGTGACATGCATGCACTCCAGAGCACTGAAGTCAATAAAATGTGATTCAAGAAGAAAATATTTACTTACTTTTAAATAAATATACACATGTGTATAGATACATATTTTATTCACATACATAGTATACATAAGTGCATGAAGATACAAATTTATTTACAAAATTCCAGCAGAACTCTTTTCCTAAATGCTGGACAAAGTTGAAAACTGAGTACATGATTTGATAAGCACAGGAAAGTTTACATTTTTTTTTCCATTTAGACCTTGATTTTAGTAACATATATTTTTTAATCTTTATAATCACTGAGGCAAAGTAGTGAAATAATCCTAATTTAGAGCCATATTTCCAAATCAGAGTGTTAAACCAAAATTTCAAAAGATCATAAAGTCATTTCAATTACATTTTTCTCATTCTAAGTGCTTTTACTGAATATTTGACGTAAGTGGTTGGCTGCATAATTACTCTCTCTGCAGCTTACCGACTAACAAAATTGCAAAAATTAGAATACCTGTTTTAAAGAACTGAATGAAGATTGATTGAAGTAAAGTTATGCGGATTGTATAGCACAGTGCTTAGTACATAGTAAGTTCTCAATAAATATCAGCTATTAGTATTGTAGCTCTTTCCTATGTTCTTTATACCCTTGCAAAACATTTGATCTTGTCTAGAACATCTATTAAGACATTTGGTCCATGCTGAAAGGTTCTTGAAATTTGGTCATATTTTGTCCTGTCCATAATGCCCATGTGAACTTTTGGCCCATGTCAAAAATTCCCTATATTTTATCCTGTCCAAAATCATTTGCCATAGACCTAATATGCTCATGGACATTTTGAATAGGACTAAATTTCAAGGACCTTTTGGCATGGACTAAATGTTTTATGGGAGCTTTGGATAGGGTCAAGTGTTTGCTAATCCTTCTTACACTTAGTTCTCTGTATTTTCTTTTTATATCTAACCTGGCTTAAAGTTCTTTGAATCTGGGATCCATGTTTCATTGTTTATTACGTCTAAAACACATTATTTATACATAGGAGGTATTTAATAAATTTTGTTAAGTTTGACATTATGATAAATCACTGTTGATTTTTCTCTCTGATAGTAACTAATGAATTATTATGCAAACAATACTTTGATAACATATTCATTGGCTACTTTCTTGGTGCTGTTTCAGATTATTAACTATAAACTATAATAGCAGAAGACTATGATTAGTAAACTGTCCAAAATTTAATCTATAGTAGAATATTCTAGGGAAATACATTTCAATGAACTCCTTGTACAAAAATGTCTTTGATCTTATATTATACTAGCATCATTCTAAGCATACAACAAAGGGACTTTAAGTCCTTTTTAAGATGATATTATGGTTCTAATTCATCCATCTTGAAGACTACCTTAAATATCTTCCTTACTAGTCCAATGATGCAGCTTTGAATTAAAAAGATTTTAAATTTCACTTTATTATTTAGTCTTTAAGAATAATAAAAACATTGTAGAAGGTAGTCAAAATCATGGAGACAGTATTGATTTTTCATACATAAACTTTGATATTTTTTGAATATTCTATTACAAACTAATATTTGTTAAAAAGGAAACACTACATATAGAATTTTCTTTCACTAGACATTTGAAGGGATTATTTTATCTTTCAATTTAAATGCCAGCTAAAGGAGGTGGGGAAAAAGCGGATATTTCTTAGATCTCTGAATGAAACTGCAATGTAGACCCTTTCATTTTCTTTTTATAATCTTCCTCAAATCTTTCATACTGGGCTACAGTGAAATGATTTTTCCAATCTCCCAAAACACCTGAAAAAGGAAGAGAGATGGTAAATTTGAGACTACTATAAAATATCCTTCTAAAACCAGTTTTAATTTGAATTGCCACATTGTAATAACCTCTAGCTTTAGAATGCCGTATCTATCCACAACCCTATTCGTCATCTCCTACTCCCACTCCCAGACTCCTGGGCCCTCTTAGTTTTCCAAAAATCCCCATGGATTTTTTTCCAATATCTTATGTAAAAAAAATAATTTCCTAAATAGCTTCAAGAAATATCACTGGGAGACGTGTCTCAAAATGTTTACCTTTTGGCTTCAAGAGATTTGTTAACAAAGGATACAGAGAATTTTTTAGGTATTTTAAAATTATATTTTCCAATGTCAAATAATAATTTATTTTAAAAGTTCTATGATCAAGTAAGATTTGGAAATTACTGGGTTAAATGTCATTAAATATATTTCTTAGATATATTAAATTAAATTCTACATATATTAAATATCTCTCACAAGGCAACCTAGAAGACACATTTGAAAGCACAATTTTATAGGAAAAAAAGGGAAGAAAACATGCCAAAATAACTGTCAATCTGACCCAGGATTTCTCACCTTTGGCATTTTATTTTTTATATTTATATCTCCACTGCTGACATTTCAACCTAGACAGCTATTTTCTGGGAAGGATGTGGAGGTTGCCCTGTGCATCATAGGACATTTAGCAGCATTCTTGGCCTCTGTACATTAGGTATCAATAGCAACCCTCTAGTCATGACCATCAAAAATGCCTCCAGATGTTGTCAAACATCCCCTGGGAGGCACAATCATACCTGGTTGAGATCCAGATATTTCCAGCAAGACTTATCCATGGCACACTTCCTAACTTTCTTAGAAAAAAAAAATCTCTATACTGTACTAAGACACATTATAACTAAAATTATCCTTAATAGTCCCTTTATGGGCTCTTCTCAAAACATCTTTCTCCAAACCATCTTAGATTACACTCATAATTATTTACCCTCTTCTTCACTGTAAGATTTTATATCTCTGCCCTTTGTCATGTGTTGTGTGATTCCTCCTTGCCTCATTAACTTTGGGCTTTGATTTTTGATATGTTTTGGTGAACAGAATGCAAATATGTGCGTTATATAACACATCTGAACAGAAACTTCAAAGGGCATGGCAAGTTTCCAACACCTTTCTTGCTTTTCCTCTTTTCCATGATGTTGGGCATATCTCACAAGTGGGCAGCTCTTTCAGCCCGGGTTTCAGAAAGAGGAGACACAAGAGGCTGAGACCATGAGAGCCAAACAAGACTAATCAGAGTGAAAAAAGAATTGAGCAAAACTCCAGGTGGCCAACATACACCAGAATTAAAAGAAAAATAAATCTTGTGATTTTAAGCTACTGAGATTCTAGGGGTTGTTTGTTTTAGCAAGATGACTAATACATACACAACTAATAGACTCAATCAACCAATCTCTGCCTCTCTCTTTGTCTTGCCACCCTGGCCCCAAACACACACACACACACTTCCACTCAACATGCAATGCATTCATTAAAGGACAGTTTTGTGTAAGATGCTAGCTATACACTGAGTTCAGTGCTTAGGATGCAATGATTTACCATACTCAGAGTAACAATCTCAAGGAGTTGAGATTTTCCCCTCATTATTTTAGTATTCTCAACATCATTTAAGCTTACTACTGACCATAGCAAAAACCTTGAGGAATATGAAGAATATCTAGATAATTCATACAAATGAAAGGTATTTTTCTAATACAGCATTAGGTGCCCAGACTCATGCTTATCGGCACATAGACTCTTGAGTAAATATTTTTCATTAGAAAGTTTATCTTACATGTTAGAGTTTTAGCAATGGTAAAATATCTTTGCCACAAATTATTTCCTCTAAGGATTTTTTTCATATTTTTCTCTCCCTAGCATACTTAATCTTTTTCTTGACTACAATATTGCTCTTATCTGCCCAAATATACTGTCCATTAGGTGACTATCCAGCTGTACAGAAACAAGCATATGATGTTCTTACCCTTTCTCATGAAGGGAGACACAGAATGGTCCATACTAAATTTTGGTACAGTGGTATAATTTACATTAGGATTCTGCTTCATAATGTCAAAGGAGCTATGATAGAGGATTTTCTCCACAGTTTCTTCTGGCAGGTCTTTATCTAGAAACTTCAATAACTTCTGAATTTCACTCTTTGGATCCTAAAGAAATTATAAATAAAAAGTATTATTTCAGGTCCTTTTAGTCACAAAGTAGGCAATGCATCTAATAAGGTTCTATATATATCAACATGGTGGAAGAAATGATTTTATATTTTTATGTGCACTTTTTATTTTCCTTTCCAGAGTGCATATCCTATTCTTGGTTATACCAAGCAACCATCTGCTAGAAGGAAGATTGACATTTCTTTTAAAAAAAAGCAAAAAAAAAAAAAAAGATTAGTACTCAACTTTTCACATTCTAAAGTAGAATCTGTAGAAAACAGATGGTGATAAAGCAATCTACTATTATCATAAGGTGGAATATTCAAAATCCCTTGATCTCATTTTTTAGCATATTTAATATCAAGAATAGATTACCTACTTAACATTTAGAGAAGAATTAATATGAATCCTTCTCAAACTCTTGCAAAAAGTAGAAGGGAACACTTACACACTCATTTTATGAGGCTTGCGTTACCCTGATACCAAAGCCAGGCAAGGACAGTAGAAGAAAAAAAATTCAGATCGATAACTTCAGTGAACACCAAACCAAAAATGCTGAGCAAAATACTGGCAAAAGATATTCAGCATGTTAAAAGGATTATATATGGTGATCAAGTGGGATTTATTCCAGGAATGCAAAGATGGTTTAACATCTGCAAATCATCAATGTGATACAGCATATTAACAAAATGAGACGGAACATACCTCAACACAATAAAAGCCATATATGAAAAGTCTAGAGCTAACATACTCAATGGTGAAAAGCTGAGGGCTTTTCCTCTAAGATTCGGAATAATTGTTAGCTATAGTTAATAATACTACATTGTACATTTGAAAGTTGCTGAGAGTAGATCTTAAAAGCTATCATCATGAGGATAAAAATGTGTTAACTATCTGTGGTGATAGATTTCAACTAGACTTATTGTGGAGATGATTTCACAATATAGACAGATATTGAATCATTATGTTGCACACTAGAAACCAATATTACATTATATGTCAATTATATCTAGATAAAAATAAAGAATAGGTTACCTATCTCAGAGAATTCTCTTACAGTGGGAAAAAATACTCTTTCTACCTCTCATACTTAAATAGACTTTTTGATAGTCTGAGTATAGGAGGAGGTCAGTAGAATACAATCATGTGTATTTTCCAACCTAAGAAGTGCTGGGGAGGAGGAAGAGGCAATGATAAAGAAGAGGGATCTATGTAATGTACTTCTTATGATTTCCCTTCTCTGTGCATCAGGACTGTGCATAGGACAGCTTGTTAGATACAGTGGCTCTAATAGAAGCTATTTATTGTAACTACAGAGCATATCTTTGTGTAAATAAGACATACACCTTAATTATTCAAGTGAAAGAATCACTATGAAAGTTGAATTCCCAGTTATGCCAAATCTATTATGTGAAAGTTAAATGGAAAGGTGAAGAGGAAAGGTTGGACTGCTCAGTCTTAGAATGATAAAATCTGTGGTGGATCTGATGACACAGAGACCCTGGAACCCTTGAACAATTTTGAGCTTTTTCTGACTGTAGATGTAACTTCTCCTGTATTTAAGAAGACTAAGCTTTCTCTCCTTGAAGCCTTTTTAATGACTTAATGTGAAAAGTTTCCTTTCAAGATAATGTGGAAGAGGTATCCTCTTCCAGACACACTCCAACCACTATTCGTTGCTTCAAGACCCATGAGTAGGGAAGCATATCACCCCATAGTCCAGAATGACCAGTGCTAAGTGGTTTAAACAGGATGCAGAAGAAGCTGAGAATTTGACTAAGGAATCTGCCATAGGGGTCACCTTAGTTGGGTAAGGTGGTTTCTCTAGGGGCTACGGAACAGATTTCCCAAATAAGAGATGAATGGTAGTTAAAGTCATCTAAAGGAATTTAGATGTGGACAAGCTTGTTGAGAGGCATTCAATTTAAGAGATGTGAAACATTCCTTAAATGGGCTGTTTAAATAGTCAGATAAGGATAAGTGTTTATTCAAATTGGAGAGTATTATTCTCCATGCTAATAATCAGACAGAAGAAGAAAAAAAAATAAAAGCTAGATGTTTTACAGTTTAAGTAATGAAATTATATTGTTTCCCCACTGCACTTGTGACATGGTGAAACAACTGTGAACAAGATAACCTTAATTTCTATATTCAAGGAGCTTCCATAATAAATAGTACAGGAGACCAAAAAAAGAATAAGCAAAGAAACTCATACATAAAATAATTAGTAATGGTGGTGGATACAATGAAAAGAACAATAGCAGCACAAGAGACTTTAATAGGTAACAGCAAGGTAAATTATTTTACATTGTGGCTGTGGAAGAACTCTGGAGAGGTAACATTTAAGACATGAAGGATGAGGAAAGGTTAATGTAAAAATAGTGGGAAAAAGTATTTCAGGTAGGCTCACTTGGTGAGAAGGAAAAAGAGGCACCTCAAGAGGTTGGTGAGATAGAGACTAATGCTGAATTCAATATATCATCTTAATGATTTTATATTTCACCTAGAGACAGAGGCCGTTGAGAGATTTGAAGGATTGGTCGTACCCTGAGTTAGGTTTTAAGAAGATCGTTCTCTCTGAGTGGATCATAGAAGCAAATCAGATAGTTCAAATAAGTCAAGATAGTTGCCTGAACCAGAGTAGGAGGCAGTGATGGTAGAAAGAAGTGGATTAAGTGAAAGATCAATTTTCAAGGTAAAGCTAATAGGATAGTAGATTAGTCATAGTTATAGATCAAAAAGAAAGAAAAGTGGGATATAAAGAAGATGAATCTTAGGTTTCTTTAAAAATAAAGAAGAAATTGCACTTTGCTCTTACCTCTTTCATGTCCTCATAGAATAGGTAAAGAATATGATGATACTCTTTCCTCTTCTCCCACCAGCCCTTAACATGGTCATATCAAGAACCAAAGGCCACTAAATTGAAGGATAAAATGTTTCCAAAATTAAACCTATTTACACGAAGTAAGGAATTGTTAACCATTATTCCCAGTCATCATTATCAATACATACACATCGATTACTTATTAGTTCAAGAATGCGGAGTGGTAGGACAAGAAAAGTTTATCAAATAACCCCTGTTCTCACTGAACTTACAATCTGCTTGGAAAGGATAAAATAATTCTGTTATGGGATAAATTGTGTCCCCCTAAAATTCTTTGAAGTCCTAACCCCCAGTACTTCAGACTATAATTGATTTTGGAAATAAATTGGAAAAGGAATTATTGAGCAAAAAGGAACCAGAACTTGAAGATTTATAAAATTCTCAGCTTATCTAGTTATTTTTTTATTAAAGTACAGTCAATTATAATATGTCAATTTTTGGTGTACAGCACAATGTCCCAGTCATGCATGTGCATACATGTATTCATTTTCATATTTTTTCATTAAAGGTTATTACAAGATATTGAGCACAGTTCTGTAAATTCTCAGCTTATCCATATTGCAAAAATATGAGAAAGCATGCTCTGGAGAGACCACCAAGGGTGTGGCTGGACAATCTTTATCAAAGAGATTAAATGTGTGACTTGTGGATCCAATAACTCATCTCAGGAAAAACACTGCCAATTGAGACTAAAGGGGACAGTGGCAGGATGCAGTGCAGGAAGATTCTTGTACCCCTGGGATGCTACAGACGAGAAATTAGCCAATAGAGCTATCTGGCAGTGGACATACTTTATTTTTCAAGAATGATTCTGAAGAAGGTTCAGGGTCAGCAGGGCTGTCACTGTCACCACAGGCACAGAGGTCATGGGCCTGGGGGGTCGGTCAGGGCATCCCCAGTGGACCCAGAAGGCAGAGCATCAAGTCAGAGGACTATTCCCAAGCCTTAACATCTAATGGGATTTGCCCTGCTAGGCTTCAGGCTTTCTTCTTCCTGATTTCTCTCTTTTCATATAAGAATGTTAACCTACGTGCCTGTCCCAGCATTGTATTTTCAAAGGAGATAACTTATTGTTTGTTTTTACATATTTACAGCTTAGAGAGGAATTTTTTCTCAGGATAAATCATACCATTAAGTCTTACCCATACCTGATTTTCATGATAGTTAGATGATATTTTAGGCTGAGTTGATGCTGAAATCAGTTAAGACTTTTGGGGATATTGGGACGTATTTGGCATGCGAGAAGAATATGAATTTTAGGAGGCCAGAATGCGGAGTGCTATGGGCTGAACTTTGTGCCCCTCAGTTCATGTGCTGAAGTCCCAACCCCTGTACTTCAGAATGCGACTGTATTTGAAGATAGCATCTTAGGTAATTAAATTAAAATGAGGTCATTAGGATAAGCAGACATGCACACACAGAGACTATCACGCAAAGACAGAGGGAGAAGATAGCTACCAACAAGCCAAGAAGAAAGGACTCAGAAGAAATCAACCCGAGAACACCTTCAACTCGGATGACTTCTACCCTCTGGAACTGTGAGAAAGTGAATTTATGTTGTTTAAACCACTCAGTCTGTGTTGCTTTGTTGTGGTGACCCTAGCAAACAAATACAACTATGAAAAAATAAAGCTAAAAATACAGGAGCAAGATGGCAGACACTAAGGAACACAAATGCCACAGTAAGTGGTACTGAAGTTCTTAGGACAAGGAGAGTAGGAGAGAAAAACAAAGAGATTGAGAGGTTAAGAAAGGGCTGTGGAGGAGGTAGACTGTATTTAGATCTAAGAAGAAGAGTTGGGTTTTAATAATGGTGAGAATGGGTAGATATTCTATGGACAGAGAACAGTCCAAGCAATAGCAGTGGTAGCAATTTACAGGACACCATTGAAATGCATTTCCTCGAAAAGAGAGTCATTGTAGAAGAATATTTATATGAGAATTATAAGAGAGTTACTGTTATGGGCATGAATACGTTTCCCTGAGAGATAGAAGAACAGAACCTTGACCATAAAATTTTCACTCAAGAATTTCCAGTTTATGTAATAAAAAATGAAGGAGTGGTAGAGAAAAGAGTGTCCAAGATCTATGTATAAAATCAAAACAATACAATGGCATGGACAGTAAGAGAAGAAAGCACTTCGTAGTGGTCCCTACACTAATGAAGGAAAGAGAGAAATCTCTTATGTCGCATATCCCCTAAAAGTCCTTAATGGGAAGAGACAACTATATATTCTGCTTTGTCTGTCGTCTTCCTAATACGTTAGTAGAGTGCTGGGTACATACTAGGTTTATAATACATATGAGATTTATATTTAAAGTTTACACCTTTTTGCAAAAAGACTTTTCACTATGGAACTCCATGATCAAAGTACAAGTTGTACCCACCCTTCCTGGTCATGAATTTATCCAGGAACTCCGCCCAGGTGCCAGGCTCGGGGTGCATTTTTGCCATCTGGTAGAAATAATAGTAAGACACAGCCACATCTTTGGCATTCCGTGCCAGATAGACCATCTGTGGGGAGATAAGGAAAACCATCATTTTGCTTATATTTTTGACTTGTTTGTGAACTTTTGCTTACCTTAACAAAATGCTTATTTTCTCTGTTTTATTTCTTAATCCAAGCATTTATATCTATAGCCTTATGTAGTGTATTCACAACTACATATTATGTTAACACAAAGACTTCTCATCTCTCACGCCCCTGCTTTGTCTTCAGCCTTTGAAAAGAAGAACATCTCTTAACATATGGAAAATCAATTATAAGAAGAATTATAGTAAATATTAAATTGACAAAAATAAACTAATGTTGTTGCTAAATGTAGAATATTTCTCTGTATCACTTGTTAAAACTAATAATGATAATAAGAAGTAAATTTTTAAAGCTAACAAAACACCTTATTTTTCATTGAAAATAAATTATTATTTGGGTAAATTTAATCAAGGAAATTAAACATTCTTCATTCTGTCCATGATCATGGCTACATAACAATCACTGCTGCTTATAATGATTGGCATGAGAATAAAATTTATGTATGAAGACCTCAAGCCTGCCTGGAGGCAGAATTTTGAACATGTTTCCCGATAAAAATGACATTGCTATGCCTCATTGGCAATTAGGTCCACTGAAATCCATTAAGCCCACTTCTCCACTAAAGCACAACTAACAATACTGAGGCCCCAGCCACCCATTTGTAAATATATATCTAAGGAAGAATATAGTTCAGGAAGAAATCTCCTTTCATCTAAGTAGAATCTGAGCTTCCTTCTTGTCCAACTGATGGGAAAAGGAAACGAAAATTTTTATAATCCCAAATCACTGGTAGTAGTTCTGATATTCTGGGGCAAGAAGAGGAGGAGAAAGGCAGTGGCTAGAAAGGGGTTTTTCAAAAGTTTGAGGGTAGAGTTTTGAGAATTGAGATTCTATTTTTGACGGAATTTCTTGAGAAAATACTAAACCTTATAAGCAGGCTCAATAACTTCCTACTTCAGTCCTGAGAGACTATGGTAAGGAATCAGCATTTTCTTTTCCTATCATCATCACATCTAAGTTCCTTAAAGAGGTCTGTTTCCCCTTGCCTCAGTGTAGACAGGAGGCTATCTAAGGATATATCCCCCAGTTCTCTTAATAGCAAGGGCATGTGTTTCTGGGGGCTTCCATAGATTTTTACTTCTAGATTTAAGATGATAAACTGTATCTTTACATCCTTATCACTTTTGCTTTAATTAGACTTTAAGTGATAAAGGAAGTTACACACAAACACACATATAAAACCTTTGTATAACAAAATTGGAAGCATAATCAATCAGTTTTTCAAAGGGAAAACAACAACTGTTTTGCTCATTTTATGAAAAATGCTGTGGCAATGGCATACTCTAAACACCTTTCTCATACCTAGGGATTCGGTGATTGCCCAGCTCTCCAGGTTCATTTTCCAGACACACTGAGCCACTTGTGGGATCTGACACATGCCTTGCTCTTCCACATCTGTTAGGCTATGTGCATATACTTTTCTCTCTGTAGTAACATGTTCTTAGATCCCAGAGAATAGCTTGTGTTTGCATTTATAATGACAATCATCATATCTGGTACATACATGGTACCATTTCCACAGATGTTTACTGACTATACACTTATTGAATGATTTTGCTTATTGAAAGTTGAAACAGATAAAATACCAAAGAGAAATAAAGAACTTATAGTTAAATTTCAATATCCTTCTGTCAATAACTGATAGAAAAATATAAAGAATGAGAAGGGTGACATTAATCCAGATTCTGGCCATTAAAAGGATATTAAAGGAATTTCATGAGCAACTTTATTACAAAAATTTGAGAATTTAAATGAAATGGACCAATTCATTAAAAGACACAAACTACCGAAGATCAGGTAAGGTGAAGTACATTGTCTACATAATCCTATTTCTATTAAATACGTTGAATTTTTATTTAAAAATCCTTCCAGATAAAGAAAATTCCAGGCTTAGATGGCTTTGCTGATAAATTGTACAAAATATTTAAGAACGAAATAGTACCAGTTCCAACTAAATACTTGGAAAAAAATTGAAAAAGAGTAAATACCTTTCAAATCATCTTATGAGGCCAGCATTACCCTAACAACAAAGAGATTATTCTCTAATGACAAAGACATTATGATAGCAAAAAGTAACTATAGGCCAATATTTCTCAAAGATGAAAATTTTAAAAAATTAACAAGTTGAATCCAACAATATAAAAAAGACAATATATCATAAAGAAATACAAGATAAACAGATTAAAATAATAGAAAACCATACAATAGGTCTAAATAGACATAAAAAACAGACAAAATCCAATATCCATTCCTGATAAAAATTCAGCAAAGTAGGACTTAGAGTGGAACTTCTTCAGCTGGATAAGAGCATACACAAAAAACCTATAGGTAACATCATCATTCTTAGAAGTGAAATATTCATGCATTTTTTTCTAAAGTCAAAAGCAAGATTTCTGCTCTCACCGTTCCTATTAAGTATTACGTTAGAGATTCTTACCATTTCAAGAGGGCAAGAAAAAGAAGTAAAAGATATCCAGATTGAGAAAAAAAGAAGTAAGAATATTTTTTATTTACTGACAGAGTGAGCATCTATATAGAACAATGAGTGAAATCTATTTTTTAAAAAGCAACAAGCTCTATTAAGTAAATTTAGCAAGGTTTCGAGATAAAAGATCTATGTTCATATACTAGCAACACTTGGAAAATAACGTTAGTGTGTCTGTGTGTGTGTTCATGTGTGTGGGGAGAGAGAGTGATTCAGACATTTTTAAAAAGAACATTGCTATTTCTGTTATAGGTATTAAACAGCACTGTAGATCTAAATGGAGTAACTGAAACAATAAAGCCTACAGACGTAAACAGAAGGGAGAAGGTCTTCATGACTTTGGGCATGACTTTTTTTTTTTTTAAACAAATACAAAAAGCTCTAACCATAAAGAAAAAAAAAAGACTGATAAATCAAGTAACTTCAAAATTAAGAACTTCTTTAAAAACATTATTAAATGAAAAAAGAAAAAAGAAAATGGGATAATATAAAGAAATTAAATTATCCCATCAGAAGACTTACATCCAGAATATATGAAGAATTTCTACCCTAATAATAAATAAAAAGGAGCTGCTATAGAAAAAAATTGCAAAGTACTTGAACACATACCTCAGAAAAGAAAATATCTAAGCTATGTAAAGACATTTCACCTAACTAGTCATTAGGGAAATACAAAGTAAAACCACAATGAGATGTCACCAGACATTTACGGGTATGGCTAAAATTAAATATTTTAGCTATATTTTGCGTTGTTGAGGATGTAGAGGAACTTCAACTCACACACTACTGGTCAAAGTGTAAGCTGGTACATATGATTTGAAAATATATTTGAATATATCTTCTAGAGGTGGACAAATACGTACTCTAAGATCAAGCAATTCTATCCAAGATACATAACCAAAAGAAACGTGTACGCATATGTGCAATGAAAGACTTGCTTAAGGATGTGCCCTGCAGCACTAGTTTAACTCCTGACAACTAACAACAACCTAGCTGTCCTACTGTGCCGGGGATAAGTAATTTGTGGAATATTCACACACATAACGGAACACCTTACATCAGTGGTTCTCAAATGATTTATCAGTAGTATAAATCAAATATACTTGGAGGTCTTATTAAAACTCAGATTGCTGGACCCGTACCCAGAGTTTCTGATTCAGTAGATCAGAACTGGACCTGAGAATCTGCACCTCTAATAAGCTACTTTGGGCCAGGATACCATAGTTTGTGATCCAGCAGGCTACATTACAGAAACAATACAAAGCAAAATAACAAGCATGATGAGAATTGATCTCATAAATGTTATGCTAAGTGACATAAGTTAAATATTTAAGTGTATTTATGATTACAGACAAAACAATCAAACTATTTTATGGTGAAAACATTCGCTATAGTAGTTATCTTTAGATAGGAGTTCCTGCCTGGAAGGGCACAGGAACAGAAGTTTTGGGGTGCTGGTAAACTTCAATTTATTATCCGGCGAATTCTAGTGTATTTAAATATCCATTGTTTAAAAGCAGACAGTGAATGAAGGGGTTTAGACAAGAAGGCATTTTTGAGAACAGAAAACCCGAGCAAGTCTCAGTGCCTGCACATTGAGTGCAGTCCTTTATTTATATCACTGATGTCCGCTGGTGTTTGGGATACAGGAAAAACATTATATTTTTTGCAATAATTTATTCAGAGGTTGCAATCTGTCATCTTAATTTCTGAATAATTAGTAAAAGAACACAACACATTTTTTTTTTTTAATTTGCTACCTTGCAGTTATTTTTCCAAAATGAAGAGGGGAGAAGTTGAACCGGTAGATGTGTTTTCACTAATCAAGGAGACTGCATGTCATTCAATTCCTCAACACCTACAAGCACAAAAGTTGAGCTACATTATAAATATGGAATCATAAAGGTCAATTGCAATATAACCTAAGACTTTGTAAACATTAACCCAACAGTATGACTTGAAATGGCTATGGCTTTATTGGCCTCAAATACTTCTAAAATCTACAATGAGAATAGAAACTGGTAACATCTGGTCAGTTAGGCTGCTTTATTTATAAATAGTAGGGCTTATTATCTTCATAAGTGTCTATAAAATCCTCAGATATAATCCCTTGATGAGGCAGAAACAGCAGTAGTTCAAGTGTAAGATGTCCTAATTTTTCCTTCATTTATTTCCTTCATTCTTCTTTTTCTTACTTAAAATATAAGGAAATTGAACTAGAGGATTTCAAAATTTCTTTCCAGCTTTCTTATATTCAAATCCCAAAGCCAAATTAAGCCATGAAGCTTAGGGCTAGTTTTAAACAAGGTCATATATTCTCATCCTCCTTTTCTTTGAGTCTGTAAACATTAGCTACATAGCAGTAGACATGATTCTGTATTGGATCAAACACTGAATTTTCTACATATAATCATCACACATTATTTAAATGTTGAAGACTTCCATCCATCCTATTCAGAAAAAAAAATACACTCATCAAAATCTTCTCTTATACAGATATTATCTTTGGCTGGAAGATGAGCACCACATAGCTACTGGCATAACAGAATTTCTCCTCTTCTATTACAGACACTTATGATTCAGCTGTCTAAGGTTGTTCTGTATCATTTTCCACCATGATTCCTCCAGACACCACAAAAAGCCAGAGGATTTATTCCTATGGTGAAAAGGAACATTAAGAGAAAATACAATTTGTGATTCCAGGAATTATAAGTTCCATGAATGGCACTCGTTTGAATATTGCGTCTTGTTTACATTTCTCCACATCCCCATTGTTACAGATCAAATCCAATATTTCACTGATCCAGGTTGTTCCTGAGGAAAAAGAATGGGAGGAATTCTAAACTTTTCTGTTAAAAAGACCATGAGAGGGTTAAAAGAGGTAGAGAAGCCATGTAACATCAAAAACAAAAATGTACTCTTCATTTCCGTGCCTTTCATCTCTTCTCCCTTTTCCTAGGGGACATCCTTATCTACCTTGAACCTGTATGTATATATATAGTGTGTGTGTGTGTGTGTGTGTGAAATATGATTAAAATAATCAGAAAAGTAAGACATGAAAAGGAAGCAAACATGGAGTATAAAAGGGCCAGTATATAAGTAATGAGAGCACACCCTCCTGGGTGAAATGGATAGGGTAAGCAGCTAATTTCAATGAGTCTGACCGGCAACTTGTACATTTCCTATTTAAATCAAAAAGACCATTAGGCTTTGGGACTTAAGAGTACTTCCAGTAAAAATGTTCAACATTTGGTGAAGGGGTGAGGCATGAACAAAGAGAACTTTGTGATTGCATCTGTGGAGACCAGTGTGCCATTCACATACAAAAGACCATAGACCCTGACTGAGCAGAACAGATCAAGTCACTCTGATCTTTCTGCAGTTGTGCCTCACCAGTCTTTTGAGAAATGGGTCTATAGTGTATGAAGCTATGATCGACTCAGTTGTCTGTGGCACTCAGTCAGAGTATTGATGCACTGCTAAAAAAATCAATTACAATGCCTAGGAGAAAAATATCTTCTTAACTGTTTCTGTCATCTTCCTTTATAATAAATGTGTAATGCTAGTGTCTAAATTGAATAATCATGGGTGGAGACTAAAAATTAAATTAAATAATTAATCTGTGCACACAGCAACATTTCTGAAGAATGCTCTGCACAGGGATGCACCTTTCGATTGGCTCCAGATATTAGAGTACTTTAGACTTCCTTATTATTTAGTCCGTTCTTGTGGACAACTCTTTCTCCTTCTTGTCCCTAAATCATGAGTATGGGACTATCTTCCCCATCCTTCTAACACAGACAATTACAGTGCTAAGAAAAAGATGAATCAAATCAATACTATCCTTAAATATTTTGCTGCCTGATCTGACTTAGGCTTAAGCAATGATTCATGGGGAGAAAAAGGGATCTAAATTCCAAAGTACAGTAAAACACATTTTATTTCCTATCAGTGGGTGATTAAAATTGTGGTCAATGAAATCTGATTGAAAGGAATGTCAATTTAGCTACGCTTTGAACTTAAAATAAACATTTGCTTATTTTCCATAATACTTGAAAAAAATGGCAAATGGTTTAGGTCATATAAGGAGTTAATTAACTTGAATCCTTTATAACAAAATCAACAGGACACTGATGTATTAATAATTTTAAGACATGTTTTCAACAGCTTGTAAAGGGGACAAAAAAAAAAAAAAAAAAAAAGAAAAGAAAAGAAAAGAATACGACCAAAGAGCATATGTTAATTTATGTGTAGCCATTTAGGTTTTACTATGTCAGAAAAAAATCAGCCTCAAATATCACTTCCACAGATGAACTATTTGTATAATGGTTGCTTCCAGAGATTGTTGTAATGGTTTCCTGCTTGTTAATATATCAAAAAATAGCAAAAACAAAAGAGCCTATACATTCTCAGGGACTAACCTTTCTTTTCTAAATTATATCTCAACAAAGAAATGCGAAGTGGTTATGGTCCTAAACAATTTGGGTTTTGTGAACTCTTCAGAGAGCAAGGCAAGTAGAACAAAAGAAGGAAAAAACAGCTTTTGCCAAAACAAGCTTGTTTTTCATGTCTGCAAAGATCTGTATCATACATTTGTTTACTTCTGAGCAGGAACCCTATGCTCTCATGCAGTGTTTGTAATTTTGTCACATTAGAATCCCCCAAGTTCAGGGCTTTTCTCCTAGAACTTGTTATATATTCCTTTGAAGTAATTTTGATATTTATAATCTAAAAAAGAAAAGATCAATAGTCAGTATATTTATTAAAAATTATTTTTTCTCAATTCCTTTAAAAAATGAGGCAGGAATATAAAGGAAAGTTGACTTTAGAGAGTGTAGTAATTAGAACAGTTGATTGATTATGGGCTCAAGTAAATGAATTAGATAAAAGGCAAGAGAGAGTTTCATTTCTCTGATATCTGATATTTACTGCATAACTGGAAGACTCTATTGTTAAAATACCTGGAAAAATATAAATTTATTTTATTAAAATATGGTGGATTTACAATATTGTATTAGTTTAAATTATATAGCAAAGTGATTCAGTTGTATAT
Organism: Camelus dromedarius; assembly: GCF_036321535.1. Classification (NCBI taxonomy): domain Eukaryota; kingdom Metazoa; phylum Chordata; class Mammalia; order Artiodactyla; family Camelidae; genus Camelus; species Camelus dromedarius. The sequence goes on from NC_087436.1 coordinate 69,549,254, forward strand.
ATATTTTATGAAAAATACAAATTATTGATTCTTATTGAGTCATATTAAATTCTCTTGAGATCATATACTGAGGTCAGTAGTTTTTTAAATTTATAACAAAATATTTTCAAACAAATCTATAAAATATGTTTGAAATAATACAATATTATTTTATAAAACATGTTTAAATATTAAAATAAGTAAAATATTTAAACATTAAAGTGTACAGAAAATGTATATGTATACATATTCTAATGTACCTACATCCTTTATATATACAGTTTTAATCATTTTTATTTGAATTTAAAAAACAAAAGGCAACAGTATTAATTTTTCCTCAGATATAGCCTCCATTCAATTGCAGATCTTTCAAAATAAGAAGTGAGTCTGTGTAACTTAATACAAAACTGTCCCATAACTCCTACACATTTCCCTTGTTCCCTTGTCAAGTGATCTGCAGATCCCTGGGCTTACACATACTGATCAATAACTAGCCAGCTAGTACAAATAAATAAAAGAATCTTACCAGATTTCAGGTAGGTTGAGATCAGAAGGTCATCTGGGTGGCTCTCAAATGATTCCACCTGGGACCACTCCTCAACAGTGCTCCAGAAGAGGGGGACGCCCCTAACATCCACTAACTCCCTCCTGAAGATATCCAGCTTGCCGTCCATTTTTGAAAAACTAGACTTTAAACAAAGGAGAGCACGCAAAATAGTCTTTGTTTTAATAGCATCAATAAAATTGAAAAGTAAATCAATATTGTATTAAATAAATTAATATTTCATTACTCTAGACTAGCAGCATAGATCACAGTATTGTACGTTATGAATCAGTGGAATGAGAGAAGGTATTACAAAGACTAAAGAAGCCTTGCACAAATCATTTCATTTGTACTGCTTCTGTTAAATAATAACAAAGTTATTTGTTATTATTTGGAATCTTTGTTATTATTTGGATTCTTTGGAATCAAGAGACAGGCTTAACCACAGCACTCCACCAACTCACTGTAATGTGTATTTGAACAAGTCCTGTAACTGCACTGGACCATCTTAACTGTAAAAACAGGGCTGATCTAAATTAGTACTTTCCTCCCCTGAAATCACAGGGTGGATTGGTAAATTATTCTATCTAAATTATCTACAACAGACCACAGGAATGAAGGCATATGGGGAGGGGAGGGACGCAGCGCTCGACTGT